>NC_056745.1:668894625-669137125 GCF_019279795.1 Protopterus annectens
AGGCTGCAGTTGAAAGGTATGACATCAGCATGCCATGAATATTCATGAGGGCACGCTGACTCAACTGCAAGTCTAACACGGACCATGCAGGAAAGCAGGGGGCGTGTCCGACTGTTGAGCAGTCTAAATGTCCACGCCCCTGCAAGTGTCTGAAATGCAAAATGTAAACACACAAGAGCGAGTCTGCTCAAATGTCCATGTACCCAACACCACACTCCTTGACATTGTAAACCTCCAGCACAGTTATAAAAAGTAAAACATTTAATTTTATTTTTTCTAATTCCCAATATAGCTGCCCGTATTTGCGCGTGTGTGCGCGGGTGTGCCCATTGCTTAGCTGCAGTTAGCAATCCCGACATGGAAGAGCATAAGAAGGAATGTTCATGCAAATTACGCCAAATAGCAATAGTGTAATGGTAGAGCGTTTGCACAAAGAGGAGGCATTCACGGTTTGAGTCCCACCACTCCCCTTCCTATTTATGTTTTAAATTAGTATATGAAATAATACCTGACATATATGATTAAAATTTTACTAAAAAGCAGTGAAATGGCCTATGTATCAGTGAACAAAAAAAAAAAAAAAAATATATATATATATATATATATATATATATATATATATATATATATATAAATGATCCTGATATATAATTGGCCGCAGTTAAGCAGGGCTTTACCCAGTGCAATATAGGTGCCTGTAGTTAAGCAGCACTTTACCCAGTGCAATATAGGTGCCCCTAGTTAAGCAGTACTTTATCCAGCACAATAGAGTTGCCCATAGCTAAATAGTGCTTTACCCAGCACAATTGGTTTGCGCGGAGGTGTGCGCTGTGCCAACCAGTGCACCGTAGGGCAATGTGGAGCAACGTAGAGCAAAGTTGCCTAAACACAGCCACACCCCCTAGCCTGTCTGGACAATAGTAAAATAAAATGCAATGACAAGGTTCGAACCCAGGACTCTGTGCACCATAATCAAAGCACTGAACCACTAAGCCATGACAGCTTAGGATAAACAGCCACTGTTAACATACATATACTTAGAAATGGTAGATTAACCATTACTAAGCAGGTCTGCAGTCAGCCTAGAAATTTCAAAAACAGCCAATCACAAAAAAGTGCGGGAAATGTGGCATATTTAAGCCCCATAGGCGGGAATACTCGCCATAACTGATTGTAGCTCCCATCTGCAGTTAGAATGGCTGGTGCTGGAGAGGGTACATGCTTCTGAGTGCAACGTTGGGGCATCGAGGAGTCAAAATACATGGTTTGGCTCCTTGTCCACTGTCATAAGTCAAGACTCTTGCAGGGCCAGTTCCAAGGGACAGAGTACAAGGCAGAGGCTTGGAACCGGTTAGCTCATGACCTCACCAGTGTCACAGGTGTTCCTCAGACTGGTGAGCAGGTCTGTCACCACCATGCAGACTGAAGAGATGAAAGCAGGACCTACTGAACCAATGGATACAGGAGGCCTGTGGGATGCAAGATGCCCCAGTACTGAGTAGGTAGCCATGGAATGCAGTATGTAAGAAATGATAATTGATTCTGTATAATGGATAGGTATGTCTCAATATCCCTTCATTTACTTCACAGCTGCAGGTGTCCGTGCTGTGAATCAGCAAGCCTATGCAGATAGGCTGCGCCACTAGGCAGGTTAGTGATTATTCTGCATGTATTGTTATATAAAATAGGTGAGAGAGCCTGAAAGAAAGTGTTGTAGCCCAATAATACAGCCATAAAATGCCCTGAATAAGTCCTCTGCATGTACTGTTATATAAAATAAATCAGAGAACCAGAAAAAGAGTGTAGTAACCCATTAAGAAAGGTAAAATATGTCTGGAATAATATCTCTGCAGGTACTGTCATATAAAATAAGTGAGCGAGCCTGAAAAAGAGTGTTCTAACCTATTAATAAAGGTATAATATGTCTTGAATATGTCTTCCATATGCACCGTAATATCAAATAAAGGAGAGAGCCTGTGGAAAAGTGTGTAATGTAATTAATAAAGGTATAAAACCTGGAGTGTGTCTGTGTCACTTAGTTTGAAATGTTCTTGTACCCTTGCATTATACAAATAGTACGGTTTTAATAAGTGCTGGCAACCCACAGTTGGGCAGTCTCAACTAAAGTGGTTGATGGAAGTGCTAGTAGCTGTGAAGAATATATACAGTCCTCAACAGTCAGTTACTGGCTGGCATGCATAAGTAAATCTGGCACATGAGTAGCTTGTTAATTTGTTCCCCAGAAATGTGAGTGTGCTATATGACATGTAGGGTTCTGAACAAATCTAACTGAAAATGTCATGTGAACACATTCAGATATGTAGATAAAGAAATATAAATGCAGTCAATAAATATGTAGCAGTAACATCCGCATCCTGAACAGTTAGTATGTCAGATATAGGTCAGGTATATAATGAACTAGCCAAACCCATTACACAACCTAATGCATGTTGCCAAGTGCAATAATACATGTAGGGGATATACACCTGCAGTCAATAGGAATGTAGTGTAAACTAAAAGTACTTATAAGATGTTAATTGAGGTTTCTTTCTATATCCTACTGTATGTGCATAAACAATGTAATTCCACAACTCAATGGGTATGTGTAATCTCAAAACATTTTTTGGGACATATGTCCTATTGTTCTATAAATATCTGCATTCACTTTGATGCATGTGCCCTGTTCAAATACCACAATCATGGTGGCCTGTTGCCACCAATCATCCCTGCATGCAGTTGGAATGTCCACTGTCGTTCAATATATGCATGTGTTATGCTTGCTGTTCAACTGTTGGAACCTTGGTGTGTTGGGTTAATGGGAATATTACTGCATGCTGTTATGACTAATTTGGAATGCTGTTATTTATGTTGTAATTAAACCCACCTAATCACAGAACATATGGGAAGGCTGGTCCCAGCGGACTCACCTGTCCCTCCTCAGCTGGCGAGTGCACCTGGCACCAGCAGGTCCGGTGCCCATCCCGGGCTCCCCTCCTCCGTTGATCCTGTGCCACCTTTGGGTGGAAGTGCTGCAGGGGATGAGGCTCATTCCCCCCTGCAAGTATGGGCGGAGAAGGGCCACCTGTCACCCTTCGAAGGGTCCGGGTTGTGGTGCATAGGGAGATCCAGCGTTCAGTCGCTGATCCCCTACTCCAGCTCGAGGCAAGAGTGGCGCGTCTCACGGGTGAGCCTGCCCATCCTATGCAGCCCCCAGCACAGCCACCCTCGGGGCTGTGAAGGTGCAGTGGTGACTGACCATGGGTGGGGATCTCAGTTCTACTGTTACCATCTGTGGGCTCATGGGCTTGCGATTTCCAAACATCCGTCCCCGTCAATTGTGTTCACCCACCCCATGTGTCATACACTGCCCCTATATGCATCTTGTTTGTCTTTTCTGTTCACCTCCCCAACCTACCTCCCCAAATATACCTACTTCCTCTACCTCACTTTCCACTCTCATCTGAAAAAAAAAAAGGACAATCTGTACCCACAAAAAAATTATGCCCCATACATAGCTGCCCATTTCACACACATGTCCGCTGGACATGTAAACTGATAATTATAATTGGCAGTACAAAATACTTTGTTGTCCTCACCCCTCTCCCAGGGGTGGAAGGTTTCAAATTTCACTCCACATTTATTGCATATGCACAGCTGTTGCTGGTAAAGAAATGGGCAGCTATGGACCTTCCCTACACCCGTCCTGCACATCCTGAGCTTGTTTTCCTACTGTCTTTCCCTCTTTGTGCCCCCTTTCTCACCACTTTCCTATCTTCCCATTTTCTTTTCTTTCAAAGAAATGAGCATGGGGGTTAGCGGGAGTAAGCACTTTTAAGCAGTAGTAAGTGAGATTAAGAGAGTGTGCCCATGTGTGCACTTAACTATGCATCACTAAGTGTCATGCAAACCCGCTTACAACTGCTTAAAAGTGCCTTAGTCACTCTATGTCAGGGCCCTTGTTCTGCTCAGCAGCAAAATAAAATACCTCTGCCAGTCTTGAACCCCAGACCATTAACACAGTAGACTGCATGAATTACCACTAAGCCACAACAGATATACAATAACCTGGTGCTCAAATAAATATATCATGCATTACAATGACTGAATTTAAAGGAAAAATAGGAAGGCCATAACACAAATATTGTTCTGTGGATCTTTACCAGCAATTGTTGTGGAATGCATTACATGAGTGTGATATGAGAAGCAGCCATTCTAGCAGCAAATAATGTTACAGAGGCACTTCACAAACCCCACACAGTATCATAGCAGGGCAAACAGTGGCAAATCTGATTAGGGCAGAGGCCATACTACCTAACTGTGACTACTTTACAGGGATATCCCTGATTGTGAAACATATTTAAGCTGTGTCCCTCTGAATCCCTCTGAAAAGTACTGACATCAGTCAGAAAGGTGGGGTATTACACAATGAATACTGACAATAATAACAGTAGACGCTGCTTGTACTTCATAAAAGGAGTATGTATCCATATGCACTTCTTCACACAAGTCTAGACTTTTACTGTCTCTATGCTGTGTAAGGTGTACTTCACATTTAACTACCTATCCCTGACTCCATGCAAAGATGTATCTGGGTGTTTCATAGGCCTGGAAGAGGCACAAACACACAGGCATAGCAGGTATCCTGCTGTTACACACACTGCAAATAGGTGTGGTAGGACTTCCACAAGCATGCCCTTATGTAGGAGTACAACACAGAAATACCAAAGGATGTAGCCATGTACTGGTAGCAACTGACTGTAACAATGCCATTGTACTAGTGATGAAAACACCTGTGGGTTGCACAGACAAAGAATAAGAGTGTAACATTTGACTACCATCTGGATAGGTTCACAGTTGGGAACTATGCAGACAGACCACCTGCCTTGATAAACTAACAGGTACACACCAATCCTTTAAGTCCAGTAAGATAACATTCACACAATAATACATAATGCTCTCTGTATGTCAGCAACCCCCCCACCCACTTTAAATACACTTGTGTGTTTAGGGTCTACCAAGGATGTAGATAGGCATACACAGTACTGGAATTGTCCAGTTATCCTGTGAACCCTGTGCTAATGTCAACAATAAAACCACAAACCCTGCAGAAGTGAGTACATTAATATTCATAGTAGAACAGTTCACAAACAGTTCATGTGCCAAAAGAATACTTCTCAATAACTACATTTGTATGGCAGTTAATTATATGAGTAGAAAAGAAACTACATAATCACATAAATGTGTAAGCATTTGTAGGGGTGAGTTAAACTCTACACTGATAGCTCTGTACTGCAAGTGGCAACAGTCAGGTCTGAGTACAACATGTACATCACTGTCTACACCTCTAGCTTCAGATATAAGAAGTATACCAACCGTCTGACTTATTTTTGATATTGGTATATTGTTGTGTATACATGTTCAGATATATTAATTTTTACATACATGTATATATATATTTTCAATATAGCATTGGTGATATTATATAATAATGCAATAATTATTCATATATATTCTTCAACCCATATATTGATATTTTTTAAGTATATTTGTTTTTATCTACCATTTGTAAATGGGGTCTTTGTATTTGATCAGCAAGTGGTAAAGTAAGACATTTTCATATTATCATACCCATAAGTTTTTATTGTTTTATTAAGTTATACCACTGTACCACTGAGATGATTTATTTTTCTACTATTTTTCTACTGTTTATCCAATTTTTACTTATTCATTATTTTTTATATGGTCATATTTAGTTATTTGTTGCTGAAGTGTACCATTGTTGCTGGAGTGTATATCGTTTTATTGTTGATGTGTACCTTTAAATAATTCAAGTAATTTTTCTATTTGTGGCGCCAAAAAGTCTTTAAATTGGATGAGCCAGACTACCTTTCCAGTTCTGATGAAGGCCATTAGTTTTGGCTGAAAGCGCTTAACAACTGGTTCAGTTTTATTTCGTTCTATGTTACATTTGTTGGTGTGCACAGGCGTTTCCTGCAGTTACGTGTTATGTGTGAGCCTTTCTGATTCCACAGGAAGTGCTTTCAGTGGTGTGCCGTGTCTTTTGGTGTAGTTTTTGTCGTTGTCCATTAAAGGATTACTAGGTTACTTGGATTCCTGTGGATTATTGGTGGGTGTCCAGCGTTTCATTCCACTTTATAGCAGAATTACGCTCATTGGTGTCGCCGAAGGCATTTATTGTGTTTGTTCATCTTTATTCCTTTACGAAACCGTCTGACTTACACAACAGTGTCCACAGCAAACAAGCATGGGCCCCACTCTGGAAATCTGAAAGGGCTACGCCTACATACCTAAGCAATTTATAGCATTGGATTGCTATGACAGTGAGTACTGCAATTACCACACAGCAGGCTGCATGCATTTACCAAATGCTGGGCACCAATTGGTGCAGAGGGCATCACATGCACATGCACAGATACCTATAAAAGCAGACTGTACTTGCTATCCCCACATGCAATCATTACATTGCCCGTGTCAGCAACTAGTGACAAATTTTATTACTTAATAAAGAAATCATTACTTAAGTAAATAATATATTTACTTATTTAAAACCTAAATATATTAATTAAGAAAAAAAAACTTAATTAATAACCAATAATAACAACTAAGTAAAAGACTTTACTTAATAAATAAAAAAAAAACTTTGAAAAGCATACACAGATGAATCTGAAAGTGAGTAACAGGTATGTAACAGATTTGTAGTTACCGGCAAGTAGTAGATGTTTATCAATAGTACTGTACATACTCAGAAACATGCATATGTGGCAGCAGTAGGTATGTATGCAGTGATGCCATGCATAACTACTGCCATGGACAAATTAGTGTGTAGCTGTGTGCAGTGGGACATAACTGTGACATATGTATCTCAGCATTATATGTTGAACTTCTGAACATGTTATCTATGGTCTGTACAGTACTGCGTATAGTGGCAGTTTGGGGGAGTAGTGCAAACACCTATATAAACTTGGATATGACAGAGTAAGACATGCATGATACTAACATAATTTGTAGCTTAGCATTGGCAACTGCTGTACCAGGCTAGTATAGTAATGTTAGCATTTGCAGCTATATATACTCCCTGTACTATTACTGTATGCACACGTGTGACAACTGTCCATGTTGTAGCAAGCCCAACAGGTCATCCATGAGGTGTACAGACTTACAACAGTGTGGACCCTGTGTGTGTATGGCACACACATATGAAGAGATATTTATGTGTCTGATAAATTAGCATCTGAACATGTGCATAGAGCAAGGGACATACTGCAACTGTTTGTGAAGGGTGAACATTTATATGTTGGTGCAGGTTGTTATGTGCATTTTTATATGTAGGTTGTAGTGTGTGGCAAACAAGACAGCATACAGTGCTGGCATATGACATGTGGTGTTTAAACGCCATGGGTATGATTTCTTAGGTTTTTAGTCTTCCAGATAGGGGGTCCTGCTAAAGGTACATGGGCTGAGAATACCTTCCATGCATTCTGCACAAGACTGTGCAATATCATTACATAATTGCATCCCTCTCAACCTTTGCATAATTGATATTCCCACCATGAAAGGCGGACTGTATATGTGCCTATATGTATATCTATATGTACACCAATGGATGTTCATATGTACGCCCAAGCTCAATGTTGTAAATGTATTGCCATCCCTCTTGTTAACAACCCTGTACCTATGAACTACCACATAGGTGGTAGTCTACTCAACACCGAAAGTGTGATAAGAGACTACGGGACACAGGTGGACAGTAGTGTCCCTATTGATAATGACAGTGCCACACTAGTCATGTAAACTGAGTACGGTCCACATGTCATCAGAAAAGGTGTGTCATCCATGGTAAAAGAGGTCAGTTTTCCACTGTACTCATCAGTCATAACACCCATCATAGAGTACATTGGCCCTGTTGGTATGTACCTCAGAAAACATCCACAGCAACTGTAGATGCCAGACACATACCTCACAAAGAGTATTACCAGATTCAAACAGATGCCCTATGCAGACTGTCTTACAAAACCACAGCTACACTGTGTTGCATACCGCCTACCCAGAGGCAACCTCTGCCTAACATACAAAGCTATGCCAAACCCACAGGTGTTGGACATGCTCCATATAAACAGATTAAACTCCATACAAGCTACACACTGTACTGATCTAAACCCAGTAATGTCAAAAAGCAGAACATGCTGGAGTGGTACATTATCATCTCAGACACATACCATACTCTGGAACTAACCACCTATCAATAGCAAATGAAGGTCCTCATTAGCAGTTGTCATGAATAATCATGATGAGTGGATGTGAGATAGGAAACACAACCCAGGAGTTACATCTGTGGCTCTGTATGACAGGGGCACATGAACCTACATTACATGGGTGTTGAAGGGCAGGGTACCATATGGCTAGGCTTCCATAGGCCCTACGCATAATAGCCTATTAGCTAGCTAGGACCCGATACACACATGCATGTACTTGTTGCATTACTTGCTATGTGAGGTTGACTGGGTGTGATGGTGAATGTGTAGGCGAATGTGTCAAAGTTGTGTATTTGTGTGATAGCCTAGTGGGAAACTGTGTATATCATGGTATGTAGTATTGTAGCTCTAATCCCAGCAAAAGATATGTATGCTATTGCTAGGCAGGAAAAGCAGTAAGGCATATGGTATGACGTAGTCCCATGGTGTTGACCGGAGTGTGCCATTGTAGGCTTAAGCAGTACATGTATGCTTATTGATTGTTAACACTAGTGAATACAAATCCCGTATGAACAGTAGTACTACCTGAAGTTGTAGGCCTAAACAGCACAGTATGGTTTATATTAACATCACTTGGACACACTGTTTTGTTTGTTACCTGTAGTCCTCACACATTACATACCTTAGGCATGAGGTTTTGTAGGTGCTGACCCACAGTACTGTATGTTACACAGGTAAAACTAATCTGGGTTGCCATACCTTTGTGTCTTGTAGGTATGTCTGATGTGTGTGTGGGTATGCCTGTAACATGGCCTTGGTGGTATGCGTGTCACAGGATATATGTGCATATCTAGCAACATGTATAGTGTAGTACAGCAGTATGCCACCTATAGTGATGAATGTGCACATTTGTTACTGAGGGGTTTGCTATCAACAAGTAGCGTGGTGTACTGGTAGCACTTTAACTGTACTTTACATTCATTTCAATGGATGACAAATGTCTGCATGCATTAGCTTCATATACACCCCCTGTGGCTAGGTGGTGCATTGTGTCACATAGAGTGTGCCATGTACTGTTGTATAGTCTTACATACTGGTTTCACTTTGTTGCTGTGCAGAACATGGTTTGGTATATAGTATGTGCCAGGCACTGTCAGGCAGTTGTGGGCTGAGCAGTCCTATGTTGTATTAAAGGTGTGTATCTACTGACAGCCAATAGGTTGCTATATATGGCATTTCATTGATGTCTGTACTTTAGTATGTTAAGTGTGCCACATGACTTGCTCACAATTACTGTTTTATTGTCTTCCAGGAATATGTCTCACAACAGGAAACCTGCCTATTCCCCTGAGGAGGAGGAGGTCATCTTTGATGCCCTGGTACATCATTACAACCTGCTGTTCTCCAGATCCAGCCAGGACCAGCATGGATGCACTGCACTGTGGCAGGATGTTGTCCATCGGGTGAATGATGTAGGCATGCATAACTGTACTTATGAGCAGGTACGCCATCACTGCAGTGATTTAATCAGACATGTCCGGCAGCATGCCTCCGATGTCCACAGACAACAGCTTGCCACAGGTGGTGGTGCATCAACACATCCCCCCTCACCAGAGTGGAAGAGCTGCTCCTCAGCGTGGTGGCTCCTGGCCAACCAGTACAACAGACATGTGTCATCATGGAGGCCGGAGTCACCCAGCACATAGATACAGAGCGTGCAGGTAACATGGCATATCTGTAGACTACTGTTAGATCAGTTGTTAGAACATGCATTTATCAGATGTGTACTGTGTATTCAGAAGATGTGGAGCCTGGTGTCATGCATTACTGATAATTTGGAACATAATTTGTATGCCTGTGACTGGCACCTCTTGTACTACTGTGAAATTGCAAACACACAGCAACAATGCCATAGTTGTTGACACTGACAAACTGTCTCATATCCTTGTAGGTCCCTCTGGTGTGATAGCAAGACAGCACACCCATGCTGGTGAGTGTTCTACGTTTAATATAGCATATAACATGTGCATGTCATAGGAGACTTGTAGGCCATATACACATGTAAAACACCTACATATAATGCATGCTCTGCATGTTCTCTGTGGGCTGCATGTTCTCTGTGGGACTATGCACATCACAGTAACATGAGTATCCGCCTCAAATACATGCAATACACAGAGCATCCCAAGCAATTGTGGTACACTGTAGTGGACATTGTATAGGCAGAGTCAATACACAGCAGCACATACACCACTTTGTCATATGCAGTAAGTGTTAATATGATACACATGGCATATGTAGACACCTGCTGTAAGGTCATACTCCAGTATCCCAAATGTCATCAACACAGCACACATACTATACCTGAGGGGTAGAGGACTATCATGGGGCGGTGTGACATGCTTCAACACACAACACATTCATGATAGGCAATGCTCCCTATTGAACACCTTACATACCCATATAACAACTGGCTGTGAAATGGTTAATGTAGCCAAAGTGGTGCGGGTCAGGTACAGCAAGATAGTTGCCAGTGTGACATACATTAGTAACCTTGAGTGACCACATGATGCTGCCTGATGATGGCTCATGGTACTACACTACATCCAGTTGCAGTAACTACAGTACTTCACATAGCATTCATTGCTATACACCTGACAGTTGTGAGCATCCGGCCATGGTATGTATACCTATGAGTGATGGTGCACAGGACATTGGAAAATGTTTCAGACTTGCACAGCAATGTTGTGTGCATGTACATATTGTGTTCCAAGGTGAGGCCAATCATTGAACAACACACATGCATCAATGACATGTATACTGTCATCAACAAGGCCTCTCCACACTCGCACTGCATGCTGTTGAGCAACACACATCCTGCATGCTGACACGTGTGATAGGACTCTTTGGCTTGTGATACTGTACTGCACCATCAACCACTAATGAATATGTTCCGTATTGCTGTTGGTGTGTGTGTGTGTGTGTGTGTGTGTGTGTGTGTGTGTGTGTGTGTGTGTGTGTGTGTACTTGACTGAGTAGTGTATATGTGCATGTTTGCTTGTGTGCATGTGTGCATGTGTGCATGTGTTCATGTGTTCATGTGTGCATGTGTGCATGTGTGCATGTGTACATGTGTACATGTGTGCTAACATCCTGTACAGATTGTGAAGTGTGTTCCTGTCTTCCTCTCACAGGTGCAGAGGTATTGGATGAGTGCAGCAGGGAACCTGAGGTCACTGCCACAAATAGTGCACATGATGACATGTGTGTAGTGGCACAGGCAGGTTTGTCAGGGTCTGTGGTTGGTCTGCCAATCGACAGTACACAGCTGTCCACCCCATCTATGTGCACATTCATACTGCTGATACATCCCTCAACACCAATGGCCTTAGTGGAGGAAAAACATACAGTAGGCATCGACCAGGATAGTGTGGTATCTATGGCACATGCAACCCCACACAGCAGCCATATCCAGACACCTGGAATGGTACCACATAGGCATATGTCCAGGGGTGCTGGTGGGAGCACTGCTGGTCATAATGCCCCTGGCAGACGTGCCCCCACAGGTCTCACAACCTCAGCTATGTTCCGGTCTGTAATGCAAGCACAGGCACGTATGGAACGGTACACCAGGCAGGGACTAATGGCGCAGAGGGCTCACAACACCGCTATCAATGGCAGTATCAGTGACCTTGCCGGTGCCATCCGTAATTACACCGAGGTCATTGATAGACATTGGGGGGAGACACTAGATGTCCTCCGCAATGTAATGTCCATGTGCCAGGACAGTGCAGGACGGCTGAGATGTTGACATGGATGTATGCCAGCAACATCATCAGCTGGCACTCATCGCGGATGACACACAAGTCCCAGCCACTCCCGTAGTGGCAGTACCAGCCCCAGCAATGTTGGGGCTGGGCTGTCAATAGACCATCCTAGACGACCATGTGCACATAGCTCTGGCCAGTTCCAGCAGGGACATGGGTCCAGTCGACATCCCTCTGCCTCTGACGATAGTACCCAGTCTGGCTTGGTACCCGTTACTGTCCGTGGCATCCCTGGCAGGCACAGGTACTGTGTCCGTGGCTGGAGACAGTGATCTGTACAGCCTGGCAGGTACAGTCCGTGGCTGTCCCACAATCTCCCGTATGTGGCAGCTACAAGGTGGAACTGTGTGCATGCAGACACACACATAAACCAAACACGTAGGGCTAACACATACACACACACATTACACCAACATTGACCCATACTGTACTGTTGTCCCTCACACACACACACACACACACACACACACACACACACACACACACACACACACACACACACACACACACACGTCGATTGGACAGGTCATTGTCGGACACTGGCAAACCAATAACACACCCTGTGCATATGATGAAGCTGTGCCACCTCCTGTCATCTGTGACAGTGATGCAGGAACAGGCTTACATGGTGCTGATGCACAGGGTGACCTAATAGCAGTGTAGCAATGTTAGCATGTTGTCAACAGCAAGGTGTACTGATATCCTTGCAGGTATATCTGAGCAGGCATGATGCATTAAAGCTATGATTATCAATGTAGGATTGTTTACACCAGTGTTAATTCCAAGACTGTATTGTCTGCCCATGTGCCACTTGGCTGATGTGTGCGGTACTGGCAGCATGTGTTGGTGAGTGGATGGTATGTGTGTGATGTGTGCAGTACAGATTTGCAGGTGTACATTTGTAAACATGGTGGAGGTGCACCGTCTGCATGTATGTGCATAGTGGACACATGGGAAGGGTGACATGCCCTGTATTACACAGTGTTAACACTTCATATTCCCTATTGGTGGCCAGTATGCATTTTACTACACATATGTTTCGACTTGGGTACACATGTGTGTATGACATGGTTTGACACTGTGCTGTGGGTGATACTGTTTATATCGGTCATTGTTTTGCATTCTGGTAGTATACATAACCTCAACAGCCTGATTTTACCCAATCGTTAGATGATGTCTTGACAACTGACACACAGATATAGGATACACAGTAGCATTTGAGTCCTTCCGGTACTATACTATACCAGTAACCAGTGGTATTGTCCGCCACCCATTCCTGGGACCATTCCTGTTTGGCATGTAGCCATCCCAGGTACAAGCAAACACACTAGGGATATCTCCGTCCAGATCTGGTAATGCATACAGTGGCCTACAATGCATTCTCCGGATGAGGCACTTATCCTCCACAAGGGTATCATACAGACAGATACCTGGTGACCAACCCATGCTGTAAAGCTATAAGCCAACTATAGCATAGTCATCCACATTTACTATACATAGTATCCTGACAGTACCACATTGTTAGTAACCCACAACATGTAGCAGGGGTACCGATGTGTACATACAGTCACATGTTATGTCATCTGTCCTTTGGTATTCACATTTCCAAAGGTATGCTGATGTCCCTCAATGCATCACATAAGCATGAAGGGGTATGTATGCATATCCACGGAGGTGTTGTACACCTGTAATGAATGGCCATTATTGACAGACTGTGTTGTGTTTGAACATGTCTGACATATACCCCAGGCATGAACCCTCACTCACACTATTCTATAGAAACTGTCATGGGTGTGTGTGACACAGATGACCTAGGCCACAGATCACTACAGTGGCTGGCCTTGCCACATACATACATATGTGACCTAAGGTCTGAGAAGCAGCAGCACAGACTGTCAATGGTAACAGATGTATTCATGTAGAAAGCAGGCTTCACACCTATGAACTAACTGAGGTCAAATGTACATATATGTATTTGCCACACAGATAACAATTGAGGTCATGTGTACATATATGTATGTGCCACACAGATACCTGAAGTGTGCAATGCACATACTGTTGTCTTACTGATATGTCATACAGTTGTAAAAGCAAAACCCACAACACATTGACCAACAGTGTCACACACACACACACACACACACACACACACACACACACACACACACACACACACACACACACTCAGCAATTGCAGGATTCAACCCCCTACCTAACTATGTTATGATACTAGAGAGATCTGCATTAACACGACGCACTATTTGCTTTACTGGAAGTTTTCATTTCCACTGCTGTATTTCTGGGATACTGACATCATCAGACTTGCCAAAGAACACACACACACACCGAGCAATTGCAGGATTCAACCCCCTACCTAACTATGCTATGATACTACAGAGATACGCATTAACACAACGCGCTATATGCTTACTGGGTGTTTTCTTTTCTCCTGCTATATTTGTAGGATGCTGACATCATCAGACTGGACATGGTAATGTGTGTGCACTTTGTTTTATGCAATCCCAGGAATGAACCATGTGAATCAGCAGGTGTTAACAGCTTGAACAGGACTCTACAATTCTTAGCTTGTGTAATCTCTCTGTGGACAAATTCCCATTCCTTCATATGACAATACATATTTATGCACAGGTTGTTGATTTTGTGGATACAACATGTGTCTGTGATGTTGATAAATGGCTATTCAGAGTCTATGTGGGACGTGTGTAGCTCCCTTCAGTGATGTGTGTCCTGGGTGGCTGCTTTGCAAACAGTCTAGCAGGTTTGGGAACCATGATCTGCCCATGATCATACCACAGTTGGTAGGGCTGTGTGTTTGTCGGCTTCCAATAGCTCTGTTTATGACTTCAAACATGATGGATTCAATGGCCTTGCAGATCAGACATCATAGGCTTATAGGACTATAGTTCCCATGGTCTGTTGTACACCAACACTTGTGGGGTGTGCCATATGTTGCTGTAACACATTCAGCAGTTTCAGATCCTGTAGAGAGGGTGAGGCTCAACAGACTGTTCAGGTGCATTGTCTGTTTGTTCTGTAGTTCACTTATGACACATATAGGGAAACAATGTCATCCAATTGATGCCATGTTTTCAGCTTTGGAAGGAGCTGTTTACCCATTCTACATGTGGTATCTCCTGGTATGATGATAGGGACATTTGTCAGTGGGAGGTGGGTATGTATGTATGGGCCTGTCTGACAGGATGTCGGCATTGTCATTCAGGTACAGTTGGCCCTGACTCAGGACATATATGAGTGTACATTGCTGTGTATGACATAGCTGAAGGAAGTGTCATGGTTCTGTCTGGACTCCTTCACTGATAATCTTTCCAAAACACCAACAAACCTGAGCACTAAACCCCTGTTATACTCTTTTACACACTTAACACCCTACTGATCCCTTTTGATCAGTCAACAGAGAGTATGTCATCATAATATTCTGGCATGTCCAACGGTTGGTTTCGTGTGTACTCTCCAGTCCAACTGGTGAATATGGGACATTTGAGGCAATATTACAACTGCCTTATGTACACAGACAACCCTCACCTTCTCCCAACAAACTCAGATATATGTGAGAGATGCAACTATATAGACAAACAGGAGGCTGAGCTCTCTCGACCCATGACCGGCACAGTCTATCAGGTGGTGAAGGTAACCACACACCCCATAAATCCAGTCTCACATAGACCTATAGCGACAGCAAAGAAAATACATTACCACACAAATACATACTCGGAGGCTCTAAATAATATCTGCCTAAGCAGACACCCAGACAACTGCTACCCCACAACAATACCCACATATCACATGGTTCACAAAGTCAGTGTGCCACACAGTCACTGCCCTTAGGGCTAAACAACACACCTAATACACTTGTAATAGATGACTCTATTGTCAGACACACTGACATCACACTCACCAGGCTGAACAAGGAGAAGAACACTTTGAGCTGTCTGTCGAGTGGCAGGTTTTCCCACATTACACATGCACTCAGGTCACTCCAAAGCAAGTACAATATGGCTCCATCATTGTCCATGCTGGTGTGAATGACGTCAGACATTCCTCCCTGGACTACATGACAAGAGACATAGAGGAGCTCTCTGATCATGTAACCCAGGCCAGTATGACCCTGACCTTGTGTAGCATCTTAGCCTCACCAAGAATGATGGCACAGTATACAGACAAGCTGATCAATTGTAACAGTTGGCTAACATATTGGTGTCATTCAAAGGGGATCCAATGTCTGTCAGCCTGGGATGACATGCTCGACATGCCACGTAGCTTTGCTATGGACAGCTTGCACCTGTCACCCCTGGACTTTTTAATACTGGCTAAGGCTGTTGCTACCCCCACAGTGCCTTTTTTGGGCAAGGCTCAAGTGACAAACCCACCTCCATAGACAATACAAGGTAAAAGAAACTATGGGTAATGCTGCTCAACACCAGATGTCTAGACCCCAGAATGCACGCACTCAAGCCTCTCCTCAGTATGGAGAATGTCAATATCTGTGCAGTAACAGACACCCAGTTCGGGCTCCCAAATGCACACCAGCACTACCAGGTTATACTTCATACCATGCTTTTTGGCCACAAGATTCGGACCGACCAACAAATTTAGGGGGAGTATCTGTATACATCACAGATACACACACCTCCAGGTTAGTAGCTCTGCAGGAAGCATCAGAGACCATACATGTGCAACTAACAGTGGGCAAAATTGCCTTTCAGTTTGTAGCCTGATACAGACCACCCTCCCAAACTCAGGAACCCCACTCAGCTTTCCTGGGAACACTGGAGGATATGACAGTCTCTACAAACACCATTATATGGGGTGACTTCAACTACAGAAACATTGACTGGGAATACTACTCAAGCCCCAACACCCTCGCCCATCGGTTGCTAGAATTTCTAAACCAAAATGCTATGTCACAACTGGTCACCACACCCACAAGAGGGGAAAACATATCGGACCTGATCATCACCAACATGGGGACTCCATGTTCCACACCAGAGGTATGCCCCTCATTGGTAAGGTCAGACCATACATTTATCTCACTGGACATCCATATCCCGTCCCCATCCCCATCCTAGGTTCTCTCGGTGAAGAACTTACCAAAAGCAAATGTCACACTTCTCTAAACCAAGGTGGTATCCTTCAAAGACCCTGGGACAGAGGTAAATATGGCTCAGACCGCTGAATCCTTTACAAACACATTCTATTGACACCTACTGGAATGCATGGATCGTGCTATCCCAAATGAAAACAAGACTCACTCCTCCAAAGGCAGGGGACCTGTCTGGTGGACCCCGGACATAAATAAACTATACAACAAAAGGAGGGGGCTACTACATGATAGAGCACAATCCCAATAAGGGAAGGCATCTCTGATCAGTAATAGCAAGAAGCTACGTTCACTCATGAATTCATCTAAGACCCGCTTCGAAAGGAAAATTGCACCACACACTAAGGACAATAACAAGGCCTTCATTAGTTATGTCATGAACCTGGGTGCCAACTCCCAGATATGCTGTGTGTTACTGCAAAATGACAATACATACACTGAACCCACAGACATTGCCATCATCCTGGCAAACAGGTTCAGTGCAAATGTCACCCCCCCATCCCCCCAAATGAGCAAATGTCCATCCCAACAGAGTGTAGCCTCCCTGACATTACAGATGATCAGGTGAGTGCTGCCCTCTCCAAAGCAGACAACACAGCATCAATGGGACCGGACGGTATCCCGACCTGCATCTTACACAAGCTTCATGACGAACGTAACCCTCACATGAAGTCACTGTTCAATATTAGACTTACTACAGGATATGTACCCAAGGAATGGCGTACAGCAACAGTGGTCCCACTCCACAAAGGTGGTGCCACAACAGACCCCGGGCACTATTGTCCTATAAGCCTATCTAGCCTGGTCTGCAAAGCTATGGAGCGTATCATCATGGAACTCATACACACAGACATCGGGAACCTACAGACACTGGATCCTACACAATTTGGCTTTGTTGTGGGCAGATCTTGCCTCTTGAACATGGTTGACTTCTTTAAACAGTTACCAGGTCCATAGACATAGGGAAGGTAGTCCACACAGCTTACCTGGACCTTGCAAAAACCTTCAAAACATTACCCCACTCGGGCATCATACGTAAGCTCACCAGCTTAGATATCGACACATATGTTACAAGATGGATTGCTAAGTGGATCAGGGATAGCACCCACATGGTAAGTATTGCAGGTGCCATGTCTGACTCTACACCAGTTACACGTGGCATCCCTCAAGGCTCAGTCCTGGGACCTCTCTTGTTCAGTATATATTCCTCTGACGTACAGGCTAACACAGGAGGAATATGGCTGACCATGTTCGCAGATGACTGCAAACTGGGTGCCATATTTGACTCTCCAGCTGGCACAAGCATCCTCCAAAAGGGTCTCACAGAGATGGATAACTGGTGCCAGAGCCATGGCCTACAGCTGAATGCCATTAAATGCATAGTCATCCCCTTTGGGAATAACAAAGTGCCCACACATTACTACATAGGTGTTAATAAATTAAGTATGGTAGAAGTTGTTAGGGATATGGAGACACGAGTAGTTTGTAATCTTGCCTTTGACAATCGCATTGCCAAAGTGGTTAGACAGACATTCTATATAGCCCACCCTATCCCACAAGGTTTCACATCTAGATCAAGTAAAGTCATTGTGCCCCTATACTCATGAGGCCCATGATTGGATACAATGCCCCATTTGGGATGTACCTTACCCGACACCTGCAGCAACTGTATTAGCCACAACAGTACCTCACCAAGTGGATCTAGGGACTCACACAGATGCCCTGTGCAGTTCGGCTAAAGTAACTCCAGCTCTACTCAGTCGCTTACCGCCTACTCGGATGTGATCTGTGCCTGTTGTTTACAGCCATGTCCAACACAGAATTAATGGACATGCTCCACCTCAGGATATCCAGATCCCTTAGAGCCACATGCTCCAGGGACTTACACCTCAGTACAGATATTTATAGGACATGCTGGAGGGACACATTCATATCCCAGAGGCTCCCCTCAGTCTGGAATGGGATCCCAGTCCCGCATAGGCAGAGCCCCCCACTGACCCCCTACAGGAGACATATTGATGAGTGGATGGGTGATCGTATGTTTACCCCTGGAATCTCTTCTGGGTCCCTGCTGGACAGAGGTACAATAAACTAAACGTAAAAGGCCTATCTTGTGTGGCCTACTATTCACAGGCACAGTCTACTAATCTAACAGGGCTGCGAAAGCCAAACACACTCTGGCTAGGCTTATACATGCCCTAGGGCAGATAGGCTAGTATCAACCTATGCACCTATGGTAATGTTTGGGATGCACATTGTTTATTGATGATACTGATTGCAGGTTTTTTATCTTCTTTGCTTTCCCACTTTCTACGAACAACCTAAGTATCTGCAGAACATATTTTATTATGACAGTGTTCCAATATATTATATACGTGTCTGTGTCATATAACTGTGTGCACAAGGTGGATTGGTGAATAGTGAGAGGTTCCTGGGTTAACACATGCAACTGCCAGATATGTGTGGCCCACTGCTGTACTCAGACATGGCCTAAGTGTGTGAGCATGCCCAGTGTGACCTTTCAGTATGTTGCTGTCCGAAGTCCACTACATTTGTTGATGTTTGTGAACATGACCAATATTAACATTTATATTATATGTGTGTTGAAAATAAGGTTCTATTCTTACTGCAGGGCTCACCTTTGTGTCATAACTCGACAGGGATTATGCTGTGCCTGCAGGGTTTCCATGAGATACGTTGCATAGACTTATCAACATTTCTTCATACAGGCTGACAAGTGCAATACTGTCATGGTTTAGTAGTTCAGTACTATGACTGTAGTGCACAGTATCCTGGGTTCGAGGCCTGTCATTGCTTTATATTTTCATACTGAGCAGACCAGACTGCTTAAGGGCCAGTAGAGCAAATATGAGCATGTTGGCTTTTGTTCAGCTATGCCCAACGTAGACCAAGCTTGTCCAACATTGCTGAACGTTAACCAACATTGCTGAATGTTGTCCAATATTTCTCAACATTGACCACAGTTGTGCTAGTGTTAGTGTGTGTAATTGCTTTACATATACTAAATGGTGGTGAAAGCTGTTTAGCACTGCTTTATATTGCTTAACACATGGCAATCATGCCTCAGGTGGTGCTGCAGGGCTGCCTATGTTGGATACACATACTACACTCCCTATACATGTTTGGAAACAGGTAGCATCAAGTTAGGCATCCCTTTTACTATATGTGTGAGTCAGAGAGAGGTATCATTTCCAGGGTTCCTACTGAGCCAGTGTATGTGCTATGCGTTGCCTCTTTTCCAAGGCCAAAGCATACTGGGCATGCCTCCTTCTGCCTACTGGGGCAGGCTCAGGTTGTTCCTCCTCTGAGTCACGCTCTGCCTGTGATGGCCTTAGAAATGGTGGGGGACTGTTTGGCCCAGGCCTATACTGCGCTGTTTTTGCAGGATCATATTATGTAGCATAGCACATACCATGACAATTTGGGTACATGTAGTTGGTGAGTACTGCAAGGCTCCACCAGATGTGTCCAGGCACTGGAACAGTGACTTGAGCAGGCCAAACACATGCTCAATTGCATTTTGTATTTGTGCGTGTGCCTCATTATGGCGTTCCTGTTCAGGTGTGTGTGCATTTCTGATGGGTGTCATCAGCCACGGCTCCAGTGCATAGCCAGCATCCCCCACTAGGTGACCATGAGGGATGTCCCCATTGGCAAATGTCTGGTACAGCTGCGTCAGATGCCAGATATGGGAATCATGGTAGCTTCCAGGGTAGCCAGCACACACATTCAGTATTATGCCCTGGGTATCACAAACAACCTGGCAGTTGATGGAGGGGAAGCACCGGCTGGTGCTTTGATGCGTATGTGCGTGCAGTCTATTGCACCCACTACCTCAGGGGTATTCTGCTATTTGCTGGAAGAGACACATATTGCTGGCCAATACCTCATGGGAATTGGGGAAATATACATGATCACCGACATGTGCTGACATGGCATCCAGGAACTGGTGCAGTACCCTGGATGCTGATGCCTGTGCTATCCCCATCATATCACCAGTTGGCCTCTGGAGGATACCTGTTGCTAATATTCTTAGGCCAACACATACCTTGGTTTCCACTGGGATGGGTTCCCCTCTGTTGGTTCTGTGTGTGAGGCGTGGCCTGCACAGCTCAACAATTTGCTGAAAGAGGTATCTGTCCACTCTATAGCGCTCCACTATCTCCAGCTCATGTAGCCCCTGATAGGTTACCCTGGGCTTGTACACTTTTCTCCGTCTCCTCACTGTGGGTTGTCCAGCAGCATTCGCATTGTCACCACCCTCAGCATGTTGCATATGTCGCCTTATGACAGCAATGGCAGCCCCTAACATTTCTTTGTCTCAGTAAAGATTTTTCAGTTTTCACTTCTATTAGCTTACTGCAGTGTTGCAGTGTCTCTTGAGAGAAACATAGTGGAATGTTGTTTGCAGAGTTTTAAGTGCTGGGCTGGGCTAGTGTACTGCCTGTGTAATTGCCTGATTTTGATTGTTTTCACCTGCTAGCTCTGCTAGTACTCCCTGGTTAACTTCCTGCTATTTGTTGTGCTTCCTTTTTCCTTTCACTTCCTCAGGGGGTCAGCACCGCGCACACAAGCGCAAACATGCGCACACCAGCTCACATGCACGCACACATGCTTACACGGACTAACGCTTGCTTATTCTTGATAAAATGTGCACACACCGATGCAAACGGGCTTACACAACTTTAAACAGCCTTATACATGCTTACTCTGACTTAAACGCGCACACACAGGCTTACACGCGTGCACACAGTCTTACTCAGATGTACAGGCACTCACCCGCACGCATACACATTGCAGGCACTTCAGCAAGAAACTTTAGTGTTATCCACAGCATACACCTTCAATTTCTTGCCTTTAGCTAGCCTACCTGTTGACACACCTCTTCCAATGATGTGTAACTGACAGCTGACACATGCCACTCTGCTCCAATGAGCTTCACTTCTTTCATACTTACCCCCCTCATGATGTCACCTATCTTCTACTCTGTTACTCCCCTTATCTTACTCCTGCACTCCACTGACTGTGCTAATTTGCTATGTAAACTTGCGATTCACTATCTTATCCCTCATTTGCATAGGATTGCCTACTAATACTTGGTTACATCTTTTAGACTGAGCTTCCCCCCTTAGCAACCTCTACTCGGTAGCCATGTTGTCTTCAGCCTGCCATTCCCTTGCATTGTAACTTAAGAATAACAATAAAATCCACATTTGTGGATCTTAATTATTGATTTTCTGGTTTTTAGAATGCAGCGCGTTTGCGCGGCGCTGCGCTATGCTTAAACACCGGAGATCAGGATGAAAAAAAAATTATTTTATTTTTATTTTGCATCAGCGAACATTGCCAATGGCCATATTTTTGGCCATTGGCATGCTTCCTCAACTGGATGCATCCTTTTTTTGGAGCTGTCATGGCTCCGTTTTGCTATTTGCAGAACCGTACTTAGTTGTCAACTGAGTAAATTTCTGCAAATAACACTACTCTTACACGGAGAGGTTCAGGTTTCCTGGATCACAAATTTACCTCATTTGCATAGTTTTTGCCTGCAATTGAGGTAATTTTCATATCCAAGCCCTGTCCGTGCAAGACTCATTTTAGGAGCTCTGTTGCACGCCCCTACCGGCTGTTCCTGGATCGCTTGGCAGACATGTTGGCTGCATGGAGTCTTACTCTACTCTTAGACTCCGTGCAAGCCTTCGTGAATCCGGACCGATATTTTAACTAGTCAAGAAATATTATAAATACGGGAATTTATGGAATTAGTTTCAGAAAATAATTTTGTTTTGTTTAATGGTAAATTTTTAAGTAGGTTAATGGAGTGGCAATGGAGGTTTGTTGTGCCCCCACATATGCTAATTTGGTATTATATTTCTGGCAAAAGGAAGTTCATATTCAACTCCATTTATGCCTCTTATTGGCACTTTTATACACATTTTTTGGACAATATTTGTAGTTTAGAAGACCTGAGATTTTTTTAGATTGACATATTCCTTAGAAAGTATGAATTATTTGGATCTTTATTTATATAAGAACAGAACTGACGATATATTTCATTTGATGGTATACTGGAAGGATAATTTTTCAAATTCATATCTTCATTACTTGAGTGAGAACCCCTTCTACTAGAAGAAAAGTATAATTAAAGGACAGATAATAAGGTCTGCACATAAGACCCAAGATTACCAACAATTTTTGGCTGAAATAGCATTTATTGTTATATTATTTATAGAAAGAGCTTGCTTCTAGGACTTGGTTTCTAGAATATCCCAGGAAATTATAGAAGAAAGAGACAAGAAAGTAGGACTTATTTTAGGTCAAGAATTTTATGCACTTGAAGGTAGGAATAATCTAAGGACAACATTAGAAAAGACATTTATGTAAAACTTTAATTCTAAAGTTAGGTTTATTGAAAATATTATTACCAAACATTGGGAGGTATTGACATGGTTCCCAGATGTCAAGGATTGTATTCCTACAAAACCTAGTTCTGTATGAAGGAGGAATAGGAATGTTAAAGAAATATTGAAGAAAATGAATGAGAATAATACCTTGCATACGATCAGGAAATTTGGCACGTTTGAATGTGGTTCCTTTAATCAATGGAAATGTGCAAGTAATAAGAAGAAAGTTTATTTAGATGCTAGAAATTTTTAAATAAGTTCCACAGGTTATTTTAATTGTAATAGTAAAGGGGTGATTAATTTGGTTATTTGTTTGAGGTGTCCCAGTTTTTATGTAGGAAAAACAGAGCTAATGTTAAAAAAGTGAATTTAAGAGCATATTTATGATGTGGAACATAACACAGAATCTAATACCCTATACAGGGACACTACAAATTGGGAATTGAGTAGTTTTAGATTTTTTGTACTCAGTCAGGTACCCATCAGCCAGAGAGGTGGATCCTGGGAGACCAGAACTGAATATAAAGAATTATTCTGGCAATTTAAAATGGATGCTGGAACATATCCTGGTCTGAATGATTTTATTTCAATCTCTAGTGTGTTAAAGATAACAGCAGCTGTTATAATACTTTTCTTTTGGGGTATACGTTAGTAATACCTTTCTTCTGGGGTATAAGTTAGTTATTTATATATATATATATATATATATACATATATATATATATATATATATATATATATATATATATGGGTACATGTCAGTACATCGACAAGTTAGAAGATCGACATCCACTTCACCGACACATGAAATAATCGACACCGCAAATCACGGACATTTAACAGGTAAGAAGTTTAAATTGCTAATCATGCCTACCATGTTTTAGTAAGTGTGGCAGTGTTATGCATGTGTGGTAGGCATGATTAGCGAAATTTAAACTTCTTACCTGTTAAATGTCCGGTGTCGATTATTTCATGTGTCGGTGAAGTGGATGTCGATCTTCTAACTTGTCGATGTACTGACATGCACCCATATATATATATATATATATATATATATATATATATATATATATATATATATACATTAAATGTATTATATTTCATATATTGATTTTTAAGATGTGTATAATGTGTGAATGTAGTTTTTATAGTATGGTTATTTCTATGTAATATCCATTATTGCTCAGATTAGAATTATTTGTAATGTATTTATGTAGAGCAAACCTAAATCTTGTGTGTATTTTTTTCAGATTTAATTACTTATTTGTTTAATTAAGTATTGATATGATTGGTAGTTTTTTGGGGATTTTAGTTTCAAACTATGATGAATTATCCTGGTTTAACAGTTCTGATGAAGTCTGGCATTCTGAAGATTAAAGTGCTTAACTTGTAATTTAATAAATGTATTTGTTTAATACATTGTGTCTCCTGACCTTGTTGCATCTTGTTCACAGTATTTGGAATTGTTTTACCTTTAGACCTATGGTAATCGTATCCCCCCTTCTAACGTTGCTAAACAATCTACTGCATGAAGAACTTCTATCCCCCATACAATATGGCTTCCATACCTCCTAGAGTACTAACATTGCACTTCTCACCTATATAGATACTATCAGTAAAGCTAGAGATAATGGCAAACTAGTCTCCTCCTTATTTCTACACAGTTTGTCACAGCAAACATCTACTTTAAATGTCCTCATTAGGCTTCTCTCAGCCCAACACTCTGTGGTTCAAAAGCTAACTATTGAATAGGTATCAGTCAGTAAAATGTCATTCTACCCTCTCTCCATATCTCCTAATCACCACTAGTGTACCACAAGGCTTTATCCTTGGTACCTCCTCTTTAACATTCTTACCAACATGCTCCACACATCTACATAACTGGCCTTCCTAGTAGACTACACAGATGAATCCACAAACATTTGGACATCTGACAATGTGGCACACCTCCTAAAAATTACTCAGGAAGCTTTAATAGTGACTTAAACATGGCTTTGTAACTCAAATGCTTGCCTCCCCCCAAATTGCTTTTCTATGAAAAGACAAAATGTAAAGTCCTCTATCTTGATAATACAGCCATTGAAGTCACTTCTCATAGAAAATTATGATGGATGATAGTAGATGAGCTTAAATTCTACATATACAAAATTCCATAAGAAAAACTCATCAAAAACTAGAAATGCTTTATAGAGCCAAAAACTTTCTCACCAACTCAACTAAAGCTACATTTGCCACGTTATCTTCTCCCCACAATTCTTTCTGGTGTTCCCATCCTCACTAATCTCCAGGCATCACAAAAAATCAAAACTTGAATAATGCTGTAAAAAAGTTGCTAAATTTGCAGCAAATAGCCCAATAGCCCTTTCAAAACCCACGTCTGTATAGCACTAAAAAGCCTAAATTGGTTAAAATTACCCCATCAATTAACAATTACACAGCTTGTTACCACCTATAAAATTATCCAGAATCCATCTGCTTGTCTAGCACTAAATAACATGTTACACAACTATGTTCCTAGTCAGTTGTTATGATCCAATGGCCAAAAACTCCTGTCTATCAACAAATCTATCAGATCTGCTTGTCATTGTCTGCATTCATACCATGTTGCTACGGCCTAGATCTCCTTATCTGTGTCAGTCAGATCACTCCTCTCCCTCCCATCCTTCAAAACCATTCTGAATGACTTCCTAGTGAAAAATTGGCTATGGCCTTCCGCAGTACCAGGATAAACTATATGCCTAAATGTGGACAAATACCTATTTGTACCTTACATCACCTTACTCTTCCTTATTAACTCAATTCCTTACTTCTACCAATTTATTTTCCCTGACTTTCTCTCTAAGTATACCATAAGCCTGTTTTTCTCTCACATAGTATTACAATTCCTGTTGTATTATACTAACTTACCTTTAATTTCTTTATAAACTTGGTAAAAATTCTCTAAATATTAAATCATTGTCCTATAACTTGAATCTATTCTTAACCAATGTTTTCATATTATGTCTAATTTGGTATAATTATTTAAACTGTATTTGTTTTTTGTATTATTTTAAAAGACTGAAAAATTTGTATTCTTAAAATGTTTTGTAATACTCTGGAGCTTTTCTCCTCGGGTCTCTGCTGAAAATAGGATCCTACCCAGTCAGACTTTCCTGATAATATAATGTCAATAAGTAAATAAATGGATAGAAAGACAGATAGAGATAGAGATACATTGATATTGATATATATATTTGTTGGAGCTTTTCTCCCCGGGCCTCCGCTGAAAATGGGCATGTATCCAGTCGGACCTTCCCGGTCAACAAATGTAAAATAAATAAATAAACAAATAAATAAACCGATACATGCAAACACTAATCGTATTAAACATAGTATTGTAAAACAACATTCCTGATAATGGTATCCCCCAAGCACAGCCAGATCATGGTCAAATGAGACCCTAGGCAGGGTAATGGATCAGGGCTCCCCCATGCACAGACCTACCCTACACAGCCCCCCCGCAGCCATTCCAGTGCCCCATTACTTGGCTATTTCTCCCCAGTTACCATAAACAATGTTTAAAACTCTCAGTGTGCATACTGTTTTCTGCTTTACTTCTACAGCGATTATTTGGATTTAATTTAAAACTTTTATTTCAAATTTTATAGCACAAACACTGACATTTGCTAAACAAGGCAATACAGTCTCACAATGAAAACAGACTGAGCATTAAAACTTCTCTGCCCTTGAAACTCACGTTCATTGAAACAGCATTCAAACCCACATTCAAATAAAATGCATCTGGCCTGTGGTGGGTAAAGTTTACCTTTGGTCTGTTTTTAAATATAATCCCCTTGCACACATTTTTACGACCATGCATACATGCATATGTTCTTTGATTCACCTTCCTGATTGCACTGCATTATGTTCCTTCTATAATACAGCACCACTTGTGACAGCATGTTTTAAATTTGTAGCATTGAGCATTTTTCCAGTAAGCAATGATACAAAATGTATGAACCAATAATGACAAAACTGCCCAATTCAGAACATTTTATTAAAAAAATGGTAAGCTGGTAATATCACAATAGACAAAGGATGGCAAACTGACAACAGGTTAATAGTTACTAGGCATCTTATCCAAAGGAGGACATACTCAGGACCCCCCCTTAAAGTACAACACAGTATCAACTATCCATCTACATGCTGTGGGAGTAGAATCCACAGCCTTCTCCATCAAAAGCAAGTATGCTACCTGTTGTGCTACTAACAAAGCCTTTCCATTTGTTAACACAATAGTGATACCATTTGCTAAACAAAATAGTTGCACATTGTAAACAGACCTAGCATGAGCAGCAGCAAACTTCTCTTCCCTTGATGCTCAAAATTCCTTGAAAATGCACTTGAAATTCAGTTCCTTTTAAATGTACTTGACACTCGATTCCTTGAAAAATGCACTTGACACTCAATTCCTTGTAAATGCACCTGACACTCAACTCCTTGAAAAATCCACTTGAAACACAACTCCTTGCAACTCAACAGCTTGAAGGTTGGAGTACAGGATTCAGGCTCATGCTTCCTGTAACTAAAGTACAGGGCTTGAACCTCAGCAAATTTACTAACCACCTGTTATGCTTAAGTGGGGCATTTCACACACACTCACACACACACACACACACACACACACACACACACACACACACACACGCACACGCACATGCACACGCACACACGCACACATGCACGCACACACATACACCCACACTCACAAGAATCTGTCCAGGAAACAGCACAAAAAGGGAATGGAACCTTACCTGCCATAGAAAAATCTGTCCAGGAGTGAGTTTAAAAGCAGCAAAATTCTGCACACAGGTGTGTGCAATGACAGATGCAATGGGTGCGTGCAACCAGATGCAGAAGGTGTTCTTAAAGAAAAACACCCTTAAAAACAAAAACACATAATTTTTTTAACTAAAAAGTAAATGTGACAGTCCCTTGGTAAGTGGGCCCCCTCATAGCCAGTGGGCCCAATGCAAGTGACTTAGTCATCTAGTGCTGGAGCCATCTCTGCTCCCAAAGAGAATGTATAATACCTCTATTGCTGAAGAACTGAAATCTCACAACCAAGTGGAGTAAATCCAAGTTTTTATCTGTAGTAACTTTAAAACTATTCTTATTCATTGACTCCACACTATTTTTCAAATACTCAAGGAAACCAGAGTATAACTTCAAGTATATGGAAAAGAAAAATAAGCAAAAGTCAGAACAGCTGTGACTATTTCATTTGTGAAACCAAAGACCCACAAACTTACATGTCTGAGACTTCAGCATGAATACTATGAACCAGAACATGAAGTGATGCTCTATAAATATAATATTACATGGGCTTATTAAATTTAATAATGTGCTTGATTGCAATGGGACTGGTGATCCTAGTCTTTTCTTAATCCCTGTTCAAAGTACCTACCACAGTTACATAAGATAGCCCTTGTTATTTTAGCATCTGTAGAAAACCTCTGTTGTTAAATTATGGAGAAAACCTTAACAAAGGTCTAAAGGCAGACACCACAGCACATTTCTTTCAGACCAACCTGATCTTTGTACTTCGTCCATCAAAATATTGCATAACAAATATAAATATGGAGTCTGTATATTTAAAGACCCTACTGCTACTGTTTCAAATTGTATTTCCCTTATTTAATAAGCAATCCAATATGAGCTCATGGTGTTGCAGTTTCAAAATAAGTTAAGAAACAATATGAAACTAAGACTCTGCCCTGACAATGTCTGTGAAATGTTAACAATTAATAAAGAATGTCCAACAGATATTCTTCCTTTTTTAATTTCTCCAAGTCGTTTGGGTTTCTTTTACCAGGATGGGGAATGGACCCCATTCCTAAGTCAAAATATGTTTAAAGTTCATGAAATTAGTATTGCTTCAATCTTTGATGTTAGCTAGAGGTGCTCTTTGTAGCACCTTAGGTGATTCACCGGCAATGTGTCCAGTAATGACTCCTTCTGCAATTCGTACATATTTACATTTATTGGTAACATATCTAAGTATGATTGTAAATTCTTTTTATAAGATCCCTTGCTCCTACTACTATTTTAACTGTCTGGGTATCCTTCTTCCACATTGCTCTCATTTCTGCCTACAAATCCTGGTATTTTATGACTTTGTGTCTCTTTGTACATAAGACACTGTGGTCACCGGGTATAGCAATTTCAGTGATCAATGCTACTTTTATCTTCTTGGACCACTATATATGGTTTTCTCACATCTATTTTTTGAACTATTGGTAATGCGTGATCCCATGTGATATAAACTTCATCATTTTCTACAATGCTTTGTGGCTCATGTTTTCAGTGTTTTTCAGCTACTTCAGTATTGTAATTCTTGCACAATCCCAAATGTAACAGTCTTGCCCCATTATTATGCCTTTCGTAATACAGTCCTTCTGCCACTGGTATATCACAACCAGCAACAAGATGTGTGACTGTTTCCAATTCTGTTATACAAAACCTACATTTTGTCTGTTTATCCCACATGTTCAATGGACTTTCTAAACCAACATGTATGTAGTCCTCTATCTTGGGCCGCCAGTATTAACCTTTCATCATTTGGTTTAAATTCACCTATCCTTAACCATTCATGCATTTGATCCAGATCAACTTGAGGTTGTTCCAAGAGTTTTCTATACTTGCAACTATATTTATACATTTTCCATATTTCTTGCCATCACATCTGATCCTTCACCTTATATTCTTTCTTTTGTTTTTGGCACATTTGGCTTCTGCCTGATTTTTATCTACTTCTGGTTTGATTTCCATTCCCACTTGACGCCGATATGCTTCTGATAAACTAAGCAGGGAAGTCATCTTAGACTTATTCTTAAGTTTCAAAACTTTTACAATGTTTGGGTCTTGTAAGGTCAGCAGATATGTATGCAGCCCTACGACTGCAGATCTATACAAGTAATCAATTTCAAGGAGGCCAATACTTCTTTCAGAATGGGGAATATATAATCTTGGTATGCACTGATTTTTATAAATCATTTGATGAGTATGAAGCATCCTTCTTGTTTTCCTATAAAACGTATCCAACATCTTTTGAAGCCAGTCAATCACTCCAAAACTGTAAGTTAGTACAGGAAGAGCAAATTTAGTTATAGCTTGGACTTTGTTCCTAGATGTCATGCATTTGTTCATGTTTTATTGTTAATCCTTCATCAATTCCCAAATATTTTACAGTATATGAGCTTCAATTGAATAAAAGGCTCAGTAGTATAAATATTGACAAGGAGTATATTCCAAGTAGAAAAAAATGTTCAGACTGAATTGTAAAAGCATTGTGAAGTAATGCAACCAATATATAAAACAAAAGATAGACTGGAAATATGGACAATGTAATGCAATAGTTTAGACATTTAATGGCTGAAAATGGACAGTTAGAATGTATAGGAAACCATAAGCATAGGAAAACTATTAGTTCTGTCATAATATGCTGGACAGCTGAAACAACAATTTTTATGTTGGGAAAGAGGTTACTTTAAGAGAATTTTTTTAAAATCCATTGTGTGAAGAATACGGTCAAACTGTGCATAACAGAGACAATCTTATAAAGCAATGCAAATGATACAGACAGGTAAATAATTTTGTGGGTTGGTTGTCCAAAAATAATTGCTAGGAAACCATTAGTACAGATAACATTTTTGATTCATCTCTTATTCTAGATACAGAAAATGAAGTTTCCATGCAGACCTTACTTAATCTAGAGCTGAGTACGGTCTTCCTGGGAATTTGACTATGTTGCCTAATAAGTTTTCAGTATTACACATAGAAACAGAAAAACAGAAAAGTGTGGATGGGTATAACGAGGAGTAATTAGTAATATGAGATAATGGAAACCCCAGAGGAAAAGAATTCAAAGACAGGGCTAAATATGTTGTTGTCTGTCTTTCGGCTTTTTCCCGGTAGGGGGTCGCCACAGCGGAGCTCCGGTCCGCTAATGATTGGCAGTAGATTTTTTTTACGAAATGCCAAGGTGCCAGCTCGACACCCAACCTTCAACGAAGGCACGCCCATTTACGCACGCATGTCTTTCGAACACTACCCAACCGCGGGGAGGACATGCAGACTCCACACAGAAGGCACTCCCAAGCCAAGCTGAGAATCGAACGGGAGAACCTCTTGCTGTGAGGTAACAACGTTACTGCCGTACAAAATGTGAAAATGCTAACACATAATGCAAACAGTTGGATAGCTCCTGTGAGAAGATGGGATAGAAAAATTGGTGTAGAAATGTAATACTTTAATTTGTTTATTTTAGGATGTAGCACACATGCACTGAAACATTTTAGTATGTAAAGTTTACTGCTCTTTTGCATGGGGTACACTTTCATGTGTCGTCACTTTTATTTTAGGCCATAACATCAACATAGTGTATGTAAATATAGTAGAACCCTGAAGAGCTTTGATAGTAGATAAAGAATTCTTCTTCTTCTTCTTTCTGCCTTTCCTGGTCAAGGTTCGCCACAGCAGATCACCTGCCCGCTCATGATTGGCAGTAGAGTTTTACTGTGTCGAGTTGCCAGCCCGGCACCCAACCTTCCACAGAAGGCACACACATGTACACAAGCACTTATGCCTAGGGCCAATTTAGAATGTCCAATCCACCTACAGCATGTCTTTGGGATGTGGGAGGAAACTGTAGATATAGAATATAAAAGATAAATGTGAGTTAGAGAAATATATAGAGCTTATGCAATAAAATAATGAAAAACTCTCGGGGCATTATTATATAAAGAGTATAGAAAGTAAGTTAAAAATAAGAAAAAAACAAAGTATAACCTTAGTCATGGCAAAACTACTTAATAGTCAGAAAAGCAGAGGAAATTTTACATACAAAAGTAGTCCAGAAAAGAAAGTTGTTATATGGAAGATATTTCAAAGGAAATCAGAGTCTGCATTTATTATTAAAGACAAATTTAAAGTAGCAAAAATTATTATACACTAAACTTTCAAAAAGAATATCCTGTATGTGTTGATACAGAGGCAGAATATTTAAACTTGGAATCACAAGATTTATAAAAAATAAAGTTATGGAAGTGTTGATAACTTTAAAATTCCTTAATAAGACCTCACTTCATTGTGAGGCTGGAATACCTTATTTTACTACATTTTGCAAGGGTAACAGTGTAAAGTATATAATTAATATAGGTACTGAACTGGTAAATAAAGGGATGACTTTTAGTTTGCATACAGGATGCTGTGGGACAATTTTGAAATTATTCTGGAAGGGGCAAGAAAAGGCTCATTTTGGTAACAGGGGACCTAATTTGTTATTGAATTGTGATTGCTACTTAGCTTGTATATTACAAAAAGAATAAAGGTACAAATTAAAGATCAATAATCTTAGGAAGTTCAAAAAGTGACAGGATTGGTAGGTGTAACTGCAATATTATGGCTAAATAAAGCATTTTTGATAAAATCACATTTGAAAGTGGAAATGGGATTAATGTGGCAGCTGGATATAGTTAAAGTATATGATTCTATGTATGTCACTTGGATAATTATTGAAACAAATACAGAAATTTGATTTTAGAAATACAGTAGTTTATTTGTCTGCTGAGATATAACTTCTGCGGTGGTGCACCGGTAGCGTTGTTGCCTCACAGCAAGAGGTTCTCCCGTTTGATTCTCGGCTGGAGTACGGGGGAGTGCCTTCTGTGTGGAGTCTGCATGTCCTCCCCTCAGTTGGGTGGGCGTTCAAAAGACATGCGTAAATGGACATGCCTTCATTGAAGGTTGAACGTCGAGCTGGCACCTTGACGTTCATGAAAATCTACTGCCAATCATTAGCAGACTGGAGTTCCGCTGTAGCGACCCCTAACCGGGAAAAGCCGAAAGACAACAACAACATTTGTCTGCTGAGATATATTCCAGTTCTTTCTTCAATCCAGTAATTAATGGTTATGTTGGGGATGAAAAAAAATGAATAGGGATATCGAGCAAGAATGCAATCTGAGCACTTTGTTGTTTGGGTTGTATGTATTACATAATTATGACAGCTAAAAATAATTCCCATATTTTAATGCCAGATGATATGTTACTATTATGTCTTATGTAGATGATGTATTATTAAATGATGAAAATGTTACACAAAATGAGGAGTTTATTTATTTATTTTATTTATTTTACATTTGTTGACCGGGCTAGTCCAACTAGATATATGTCCATTTTCAGTGGAGACCCGGGGAGAAAAGCTCCAACATAGATGACAAACATAAACAATAACATAAGAACAATATATTTGTAATCCTAGATCACATTTGTAAACAACTTGTAGAGTATCCTTATAAGACTAAAGAGCATTAAAAACAGATTTAGAGATCAGGTACTTAACATCAATTAAAAAGGAAGGAATAATATACATTAACTGGAAGTATGTATATAGAGTGATGAGCAAGCAGTTTAAGATACAGTTCTTTGGTGGTGTAGTTAAGAGTAGGATTAAGTTGATATAAGAGCAAGATTACTCTGATACAGCAGGATTATGATGATACAGATGTTGAAGACTCATACATACTGTTGTCAGCTAAGAGAGCAGGTTAAAACTCTGAGTTGGTTATATAGAAAGACTCAGTAAGTACAGAGTTGGTTAGCTAACTGCACATAAGCTGTAAGGTTAATGAGAGGTACTGGCAGTGCAGTAGTACTATGAACAATAAAGGTGAGAGTAGTAGGCAGCAGCTTTTTAGAGGAGTAAATTATAAGTGCACTATCATAAGAATTAAAAAATAGATATGTACGAGGTGGAAGGCGAAGAGTGTTTGTACATCCAACATATCTTTTTAAGAAATAATTTGTGTGACAGGACATCAAAAGTTAGCAGTTAATGTGAATAACATATAAGAGAATAAAAGAAAGAAGGTATTTTTCTTGCCAGCTGGAAACTGTTGAGTCTGTTTATTTTGAGTATACACAAATGAAGAAATGTTGGGATGGTATACACCATTCATGCAACTATATATTAGCTGATGATATATCAAATGAGTTGTTATATTATGATGTTAAACAACAAGAAGAATGTTTAGAAAAAAGAAATGGATTTGGATGTTTATCAATTGGAAAATATAGAACTGGAAAATATAGATGGCTAGATGTGCTAATGTATTAATTAATGGTCTATATACTCTTACAATTAAGTTTGTAGATATTTTGGTTGTTATTAGTAGAGTGTAGTGAATGCTTTAAAGCTTGTAGTAAAAATAATTAAACTCCTAGTATTTTCCCTAGATAGCACCAGAGGACTGGGAAGGACAGGAAAATGCAAGATGGCTGAGGTTAGTAGTGATCACAATTTGGAAAGTAATGCTGTTGGAGGGAAATAATTGTAGAAAAACATGATGTTGACAAGTAATGATATGGACAATTTCAGCTTAGTGGGGGTTATGAAAAAAGCTAGAATGTCCACTGTGTGATACCTTAAACCTCTTGAATCAGAGGCAGAGTGGAAATTCTAGCTTTGCTAGATTTTTCTTTTTGTGTTTTTAACCTATTGGTTTTCCTGTGTGACCTTTTTAAACATTGTTTTAAGTTATGAAAAAAGAGAACCAAATGAAAAATCAATAATTCCATAGACTGATGTGATGGAACATTGTGCCATACAGTTAAAATGTGAGGAGATTTTGAGCACAGAAATGGTAAATATCTTGCCTGAAATGTTATGTTTAGAGGAACAAAGACCTGCTATTTGACAAATAGGAAGTGAAAGAGTTGATGGAAGTTACAAAGAGAAGTTCTGCTTCAATAACTGCTGTGAGTCATGGAGGAGCGGCCTTAGGTCAACTGGTGCCCTAGGCAAAAGGGCTCCACGGCGCCCCCTACCACACCAACTGGTGCCCCCATCCTGGTCTACCTACACCAAATAAATACTGGAAAAGTGCCCCTGCTAGAGTGGCGCCCTAGGCGGCCGCCTAGTTGGCCTGTGCCTAAGGCCGGCTATGAGTACGCCTGAGAAACAAGTCTCATAGATTATAGGGAGAAAAAAAACAGTTGTGCAGATTAGAAGCACAAATGGCATACCGATTGAAATGTATGTTGTTTGCAACACAATAATTGTACCTTTGAGATATACTGTGATTGTAGTAAATGTATTAATAGATTTAGGCACTCAGTATTTATGTGAGGAGATTTTTGGTTTAGTAGAAAGATTTGTTATTGTCTGTGAGATAAAAAAACTTTATCTACCCCATGGAAGGACCATGCATTTAACTATTTAAATGTGCAGTCCAGAAGTAAGTGACAGTGGAGTTTACAACCACTGATATAGTGGAAAAAAGTGCCTGATAACAGAAAAGCATGGAAAATGGTGTGGGAATCATGGGTTTCTTTTGAAATAAAGGAAGAAAAACTAATACATTTGCTATGTGTGGTTACAGTGAATGAGAAGAAAGAAACTAATAAATGTTAGGAAAACCTAAATCCTGTATTTTCTTTGAACAGACAACTAATTTGATACACAACTTGCATGAAAAAAGGTGATCTAGTGAGGGGAACATGACCATTCTATAAAAGACTATAAAACTAATTTATATAGTAAATGTACTGAAGAGAGCCATGTATGATTCACCTGTCCATTATTGTAAGATTAAGTAAATACTTATAATAATGAACATACAGTAAACACTGAAAGTGCTCACATTCGTAATATGTAAACATAAACATATGAAGACAGTATATGCGTTCAAAGTGATTTTACACATTATGAACATGTACAAATAGCGAGTTATTAGAAAAGGAAGTAGTGCAAAATTAAGTGATACTATACTGGAAAAGAGAGAAAGGAATTTCATTTTCAAACAAAGAATAAATATACTGTATTGCAATGTAATGGTGTCAAAGAATAAGCTGTGCTGGAAGGAGAAGATGACACATCTTTTGGATTATGATGACGAAGAAATGCAAACTGAGGAAGAATAAGATGCAAAATGAAGGAAAGGGTTAACATAAATGTAATGGCTGTGAATGTGAAACATCCAAATGAAATGAGGATGTTATTAGTGTGTGAATTGTGCTGTAGTATAGATACATATATAATTTGTGTAGAAGGCATATGATATTTGAGCATCAAATAAAAATATGTGGGGTTTTGATAAAAACATGCTAGGGAACAGCAATATTAGTAAAACATGAAGACATTAAGGTAATGCATGTTATTCTTGAAAGTCCATGAAGGACTGTGCAGTGTGAGCTGCATATGCCTTGTCAGAGAGTATGAAAGTAATCAGTGGTGTCCCCCAGGAGTCAGTGCTGGGGCCTCTTCTTTTTAGTATTTACTTTTCAGATCTTCAGACAGAGGGCCTACACCTTTGGCTAACAAACTTTGCAGAGAACTGCAAACTGGGAATTTCCCTAATAAATCCTCGGTGTACTAAAACGGGCAGAAACTAATTGATAAAAAGTGTAAGATCATCACTTTTGTCAGACAGCCCCTTCCCTCATCATACCATATAGACAACATACCACTACATAACAAAAGTATAGTCAGGGACCTAGGTACTTGGGTTGATAGCCCCCTCTCTTTTAACCATCCTATGACAATGGTTATTAGGAAATACTTTTACTTAGCCCAGGTAATTGCCATAGAAATGTCATCAAAGTCTAAAGAGGTAATCACTCCCTTATTCTCAGCATTGATCAGGCCAACTATCAAGTACAATACACCCTTTATGATGTATCCCACAAAAGGTAGCTAACAATCAGAAAGACCCCCATGAACTCCTAAACAAAAAGAACACAGGCCTGAAGTATCTGAGATAACAACAGAGGCTGGATGGTCTACCTCTTTATTCAGTTTCTTATAACTCTTTGAGGGGAGATCTCTCTGACTCTCTTACCACACTGTTAGAGACCCAAATCTCCTGGTCCTCCTGCTTCTCCACAAGTCCAATATCTTCATGAATACTAGAACCAGGGACCTAGATATTCACTAAAATATAAAGAAATATGGTGGAGGGATAGTTTATAACCTAGTGCCTCTCAAACCTTATGAGCAAATTTCTCCCACTACCTCCGTTTAAATATAACCTAGATGATTTGATGGATATCCACAAATTTACTCTGGAATTAACTAATATGAACCTCATGGAGAAAGGAAGTATGCCTGAAATAGGCATGAATGACCATATAACTCAGTGGCCTTGGAATATTCATGAATTGTTGGTGATATAAGGATATGTAAAAGAAATCATGGGTGATACTGATATATGCATATATTTTTATGAAGCAGAGAGTAAAAATGTTTGAAGAAACAAAATGATTTCTTAAGTTAACATGGGCATTGTAGTTATAGCTAATTTTAGCTACAATTTAATTTGTAACCTATCTATGTTAACTGCAACCTATGAAAAATGATAGGTAAAATAAACAATAAGTCTATATAAGGAAGTATGTAATAATTCATTTACTTATTACACGGGTGCTTCGTGTTCTTGTCCTACTACTGCACAAGTATTGGAGCTTTACTGAGGGGTTTATGTCTAACGATATTCGATCCATAGACTGTGTATTGCCGGTGTTTATCTTTGGACCTGTGGTTTTCATTGGACTTGCTACTCTTTTGTTGGATTCACTTCATTACACTACATGGACCTCTTGTGTTGCTGTATAAATAAAGCTCCTCCTACAATTTTCATGAGGTCGGATGTTTTATATCCACATGAGCTGTCACCATCTCAGGCAGAAGGAATCTCAGTTTAACATCTTAACATGTCATCTGAAGAGCAGCACCCTCAGGAATATAGCCCTTTCCCATGCTGCATTGCAGCATCAGTACTGGAAAATGAATCCAAGCACCTGGTTTGAGAATAGAAATGACAGCCTTCCAAAGCTCTCAATGAGTCAGGGATCAATCTTGTCATAATTAGGGACAAATCCAGAAATAATCAAGAATATTTTTAAAATATGAATACCATTAACATGAAATATTGGCAGAATAAGAGAATGTGACCTAATATACATTATCTGGAGTAAAAGACGCCCATATCTTTTATTGTCATTATTCATTAAGTGTAATTCATTATCTTTTCTCCACAAATCACCAGTTTTTAGAAGGAATTAAGAGGGCTAGAGTTAAAATATGAGTCAAAATCAGTGACATCCCCGAAAATAAGAGACATTTGAGAATTTTGCAACCTTTGGATTTCCCAGCATCAAAGATCAAAGATGAATATGCTACCTGTTAAGTCATTGTGACACTACCAAATATACTGCATTGCTTGAAAATTTATAGCAAAGAGTTTTAATTACAAATACCTTGAGCCTGTATATTAAAACTGTATCTAATAAGGATATTATAGAGCTAAACTGTGTCTTTGTTTCCCCTCTGCTTATAAAAGTTTAGGACACACCAGATATACAAACAGTTTAGTATGCCCTCCTCAGTTACAACACTACAAGTCTCCTTGCCTGCCTGTATGTAGTCTGCCTGACAAAGAATTTTGTTAAAAGTAAATCAAAGAAATCCCCATTTTGTTTCATACATACTTCCATTTTCTACTTTGTTCTCCATTTTAATTAAGTTTAAGTAAGGATAGCAAGAGAACATGCTTCTATAAAAAAAAAACAAATTATGTTTTTTTCTAAATTAAATAAGTATACTGTTTCCAAGCAAATAAGTAAGCATACTTTCACATCCTGAACCTTACCTGAGTAGATCCTGCCAGCTTGATAAAATCTTCACCAAGAATAAATCAAGATGACCCAGCAAAATCCTTTAAAAAGAGAACTCACATCTGTATCAGTCATCTAAATGTGTTTACCACAAAACGCAAGAACAAATTCACACAACAATAAAAGCATTTGTTTATTAATACACAAACCTTCCTACTATGCAGTACAAACATGTTCTACAAGATACTAAGCAACTTATCTGGGGGCGTAAAATGTAAGTCCACGTTATGCTTGAGGTAAATTAAGATGTCATTTGCGCAACAGGCAGCACTTGTCTTTGGTACAAAAGGCTGTGAGTTCTATTGCAATACCCAGAAGATCGATTGCTGATACTGTAGTGTAGCATAAGGGAGGAGTGTGTCATCCTTTGGATGAGATCTTAAACTGAGGTCCCATCTTCTTGAGTTTGTGGTAGCTCAGGTAGATGCAAAAGATTCCACTTCACCTATCAAAAAGAGTAGGTTAAGTTCCCTAGTGCCCTGGCCAACATAAATGCCACCTCAGGTCTTCTCTGAAAACAGGCTGCTAGCCCAGTGGAACTAACCTAGACAAAAAAGAATAAATAAACACTAGTATATTTTTTATCCAGCATAGATGTTACCTTGTCACCAATCTAGTTCAATTTACAGTGTTGAAAACCTTCAAATAATATCTCAGAACCTTAAGCTTCCAAACCAGCTTTCACCTTACACGCATCCTTTAGGACACTAGAAGCTTTCTAAAGAAAATCCCAGCCTTTCTCAAACCTTGCCCTGGGATGTCTAAGTGTGCAAATCCTCTTGTATGGTGCAGGAAAAAAAAGACTAAAATAATTCTGTACCTCTTCTATAGGGACCAATGAAAGTGTCTGCCAACTTATGTGAGGGCCCTCAGTCCAAAGTAGATGACTGGCACTGCCTTGCCAGGGCAGTGAGAGATGCCACAGCAGCAGCATTGATACATTAACCTTAAGAGGTGATGCCATGACCTTTTTAGCCAATAGGAAGAGGATGTCAGAAAGAGAGAGAGAGAGAGTGAGAGAAAGAGAGAGAGAGACAGAGCTTTACATTAAGTATTAGTACATATTGGTTACTTGTATATAATTAGATATTCTTGCTTAGCCATATGCAAGACTTCAGGTTCTTGGACATGTTTCTTTTTGTTTACTGATTTTCAGCAGCTGATAAACAGAGGACAATCAGCTGATTTGACAGAGACAGGAAGCAAGACTGTCTAGGCGTCATGGTACATCTATGATATTGATGTTACAGCTGCATATTTGTTAGATTTGCATTGTTATTAATTACTTTTATCACTTTGCATTATGTGTCACACACCTTATCAATGTGGGTTGAACTTTTTTACTGTCCATCCTACTACCAGAGATTTCCACTGGTGGCATGGTGATGTCCCACAAACCATTCTGGGTGTTATTGTCTACTTCAGATCATATCGATTGCCATCATTCAGTGCCATGCCTGTGGTCATCATAATCCTTTCATTGCTACACAAGCTCCTAGTCAGTCTACCATGATTTAATTTTCCACTACCCATTCTAATTTCGCTGCCTGTGCCAGTTACACCCAGCACGTCATGGGCATGAATCCTATGGGGAGTTAGATGATGCTTCATGGTAGCTAATCTATGCTACTGTATGTTATTACCACTGGATTTGAGATCTCCTTGCCTGTGCCAGTTACACCCGGCATATCATGGGCATAAATTTGATGGGGTGTTAGGTGATGCTGCATGGTGGCTAATCTGTGTTACTGTATGTTATTACCACTGGATTTCAGACCTCCCTGCCTGTGCCAGTAATCACTCAGCATGTCATAGGCATGAATTTGATGGGTTGTTAGGTGATGCTTCATGGTAGCTAATCTATGTTATTGTATTTTATTACCACTGGATTTGAGATCTCCTTGCCTGTGCCAGTTAAATCCAGCATGTCATGTGCATGAATCTGATGGGTTGTTAGGTGATGTTTCATGGTAGCTAATCTATGTTACTGTATGTTATTACCACTGGATTTCAGATCTCCATAAGTATTACTTTTGGACATCTGTAGTGGTATCTGCATGGCATAGTTTCCACTATTTGGTGGACTGTGTCTGACATCTGATGATAAGGTTCTATAGATCAGTTACTCATGTAGGTGATGGGGTTGTTTAGCACATTTTCACTTCCTACTGTGACAACACAACTTGTAACTCATGCAGTGTTCACATGCCTTGCATATAAGGGACTGCTTAGATGCTACTTAATCTTGACTGTTGTGAAACAATGGTGCTCTAGTACCATTTTGTTTAGCCTCTATATAGTTTTTTTTTTTTGTCATTGCCTACACAAGAACAGTTTATTTCTCCAAGGACTGTACTGCCACCAAGTCTAGCACATATTACTGATAGCTGCTTTCTGTCTCTTTGTCATCATCATCATTTTTTATTTTAATTTGTCCTTTGTTCTTTTGTTTCATTCCATTTGCATTCATATTTTGTGTAGTGTCCACAATGACAGTGTTTGTCTTGCATTGCCTGCTGGGTCTGTAGCTGTCTCCAGCCCATGCTGTGTGAGGGGTGATGTAGGTCATCTAGCAGAGGTTGACCTAGTGAGTTCCCTGGTGCCCTCTGGGGGGGTCTGTCTCTGGTGGGAGAGTGCAGCCTCCCCCCATATCAAGAATGCCATTAGTTGGTTCCAGCATGTCACTAAGGAGCGGAGGAGGATGGTCTAGTGACTTTGGTGTATGCCTGCTGGACATCAGCATTGGCAGCCAGGAGTTCATCCTTGTTTGACTGGTAGAGTCTCAAGCTTTCTGGCACTCTCCATGATAGCCTCAGGTTGGATGTCCCATTGTGCAGTGTGGCAGTCAGTCAGCACTGCAGCCTATTCGCCCATCATGATGTTTACAGTCCTCATGTGTCACTTCCTTCTCCTGTTTGTAATCTAGTCATCTCCATCACCAATTGTCCTCCCTCTGTCTATCTTGTCTATCTGTGTCCTTTGGGTTTCTCCCATATATATCAGTATCTCCCTTGCTGGTCTTTGTCTATCTTTTGTGTTTGTTTGTCTGACTTGGCTGCCATCCTATATCCTCTTTCCTGTTGACACCTTCACCTTACTACCTTCTCTCCTACCCTTCTTAAAAAGGTAAACACAAATCTGTCTTACCCCCATTCTCCCTCTTCTTCTTACCACACGTCTATGTGTTTCTTTGCTTGCTTTTCTCCCTTTTTGCCTGTCCTATACATCCATTTCCTTTGCATTTATAATACAGAAACTGTTGGGAGTTTGTTGTATAGCCATTAGCTGGGTATCGGCTGTAATCATCATGGCACATCATTGCACGTGTGGACATGCATTGTTATGAGCACACTACATGCCAACTTCCCTATCCTGGCTAGAGGTAAGCAGTCCATCTCACTAGAAGTCCAGTACTTACTGGATAATAGATGGAAAAGTGCACAGCATGCATCATATAAGCCAGGGGACGTGTCATTGGCTCTGACAAGCTGTGTCTCTATGATAGAATTCATGGAGATGGTGTGGTCATGTGTATACCTATAGGACAAGGCATAGCATGCCATTTCATCTATGAACACAGTCACCACTTACAAGAGGAGTTAGGGCTAAAAAACAGGAAGTCCCTCATGGTCAGCTGGGTGACAGCTGCAGTGTGAATGGTTGTCACCCTGGTAATGGAAAAGAAATGGCCATGGGCACATCAGAGTTAGATGGTTGGTAGGAATGAAGATGAGAAAAATGGGATAAGAAAATCAAAGTTACTGGTGACGTGTAATGAATAATGCTACATCACAATAATCTTATGTGTAGTCACTTAACTCTGGCCCGGGTTGTATATGGAAGAGTCCACGAACCAGTCTACTTACTCATCTAACAAATAAGCAAAATGACTTATTCCTAAATTTCAGCAGAGATTAAGTCCTCCTGTACTCTTTATATTTTTACTAATAAATTATTCTTTTTCTGGGATCACACAATTAAACAAAATACTCATTCTTTGGTAGAAAAACAAGTAATTCTCTTTTCTCCAAAGTTGTTCAACCTCAAAGTGGGCCAAATTCAATAAAGCCTACACTAAGTATACAGTAAATGTACACTGTTTTGAGTGAACAGACAGCACAAGCATAGCTCACACCTTCCTCCTAATTTTAGTTTTCCTACTGATTTTATTGCCGCTTTAAATACTGACGGGATTCATAAAGGTTACCACAAAGTGTACACTACATGTTTACTTAGTGTAATCTTTCTGAGTGGCTAGAAAGCACAAAAAGGTGATAAGAATTTTATTGACTACATACCGTATGTACTTAGTGTAGGGTTTATCGGGTCTGGCCCATATAGTCTAATTTTTGCATATGGGATATACAGAGGGGCTTGCTATACTGCAAAAACAGATTTTTCAGTTTATGTTCCAGTTTGTAGAATTTATTTTTCTTTCTTTCTTTTTTTTCGTTTTGCGAGGAGATTTTTTGGGTTCAGGCGCCTAGGCAGCGAGACATTTCCCTGTGATACATTTTGGCTGGGGACACATGGTTTAAGTGACATTCAGCTGCAGAGAAATATGGCTGTTTGCAAATTCCCTGTGGGCAAAGAGAAGAATGTTGTCATACCTACAACTTCAATAACCAAATTCACAGGGGGAAAACAAACAGCCATATTTCTCTGCAGCTAAATGTCACTTCAGCCATGTGTCCCCAGCCAAAATGTATCGCAGGGAAATGTCTTGCTGCCTAGGCGCCTGAACCCAGATTTGGGTTCAGACGCCTAGGCAGCGAGACATTTCCCTGTGATACATTTTGGCTGGGGACACATGGCTGAAGTGACATTCAGCTGCAGAGAAATATGGCTGTTTGCAAATTCCCTGTGGGCAAAGAGAAGAATGTTGTCATACCTACAACTTCAATAACCAAATTCACAGGGGGAAAACAAACAGCCATATTTCTCTGCAGCTAAATGTCACTTCAGCCATGTGTCCCCAGCCAAAATGTATCGCAGGGAAATGTCTTGCTGCCTAGGCGCCTGAACCCAGATTTTTTCATCATTATATAATTATAGTTTTAGATGTATCTAAGCTGTATTTTCGAGCTTCTGTTATTTATTTTGCTACTATTGTTGATTGTCAAGTAGGTTAAGTTATATCTTCAATTAACTTTTTTTTTGTAATGTTGCTAACACATTTGACTTTCATAGTAGTTTATTTTGTTGAAGCTATTGCCAGTCCATGAAGCTGTTTTGATGTCTGCTTTTCCATATCTTTCCCATGTAATAATATGTGGTGAGGCTATACTGGAATTCACGCATCTGGTGTGTTGTGTAGGTGTTATTTTTGGTAACTACCCGACACTTAAGAACCAAAGGTCAGCAGTAGTAAAATATCTCTTATTACCTTCTTTGGAATATAGCTCAAGTCAACCTCCTTTTTAGGAAAACTGCTGTGGTTGTTTACACCTGTTCTTCAAGTGTCAGTTACTGCAGTGCCTTGTATCTGTATTCTTCAGACTGTGACATTGACTGCTTACAGAATTTTACAGCTGCAGCCAGAGTATTGACTGGAACCTCCTGAAATGATTACAGTACCTCCCATGTTACAGAATCTGCACTGGTTTGCAGTAACTTCAAAGCATTTGCTGAAGATATTATTATTAAATTACTGAGCACAGACAGTTTGGATCCTGTCTATCTCTGGAAGCTATTGACAGTCATGCTTTTATTGCTTTGACAATCTGCTTTGACAATCATGGATAATGTTTCACACATTCTCCATATATGCCTCACCCTGCTTTACAGCTTCCTTTCATGTTGGGCACTAAATCTCTTCAGTTCCATTTAATTTATTGCTGCTCGGTACTACTAAACAGCCGTTTTATGGTTTCTTTTCCTGTGTACTCCCTACTTCCCCCTCCTTTGATTGTTACTTTTGTGCTACTAACCTGATAAACTTTCATAACACCTCCTACTCCTCTCCTTCCACTTCATCCCCTGCTCCCACTTATTTTTCTTCCATTTTTTACATCACATTTCATTTCACTGTATATATTACTGCATATTTGTCTGTAATTATGCCAGGAGCCTTTAACATTTTTTTTTTAAACTTTTGTTTGGTTTTATGGCAATTCTTGTTATGTGTGTACATGTACTGCATGACTGCAGCTGCTGTATATATTGACTTTTGTACCTAATTTAAATTAGTAACTAAAACTGCTCTTTTATTTTCTGCCTTGCAGCCTGAGTCATGCCTAAAAGGGTCCTTAGACGAGTATGCTGGTAACCATATGTGAAATAAATAAACATTGACATGCTTCTCTGCAACCCATTTACTTCACCTGCCTGGTGATTGGCTGTGGGTGATTCTTTTTTTTGCAATCTGATTTTTATTAGCATTTTTAAAGACACAAATACAGAATCAATTAGAAGTCACGCAATGCAAATAGGTTCAAAACAAATAAGTGAATATACTTCATACAACCTGCTTAGGCACAAGTACAATCAGTCCTATATAACAAAAATAAATATTAAAAGTTATAGTAAAATTGTAAAACAGCTGCCACACCAAGTTAATGCCTCTCTCCAACAAAAAACTAACTAAAATCAATAAAAATACTGGAAATGAGGCAAAAGCAATTCCCAGTATAACGAATCCACACGTCAATAAATCCAATTGTATAAAAAGCACCGGGTTTTATTGAACAGATAAGCACTTTCACTATAAAAGCTTCATCAGATCTACAAATAAAACCAGAAAGTTACTGAGTTGGATGACAATGTAAACTTTCTTACTGGATTTATTAGGTAAAACCAGTGGAAATGGGCATTGCTTAGTTAGCTAAAAATGTATAAAAGCTGTGGCTGTCTGCAAGTAGATGTCAGTGAATCAACCTGTAAATCAGTTACCTAATCAACCTGTTATGCTGGCAAATAAACTGCCATCTGTTATTTATCCCATGGGTGCCTCACTTGTTTTATATTTATACTTATGCAAACTGAATTTCTTAGTTTCTCTGTTTGTTGGTTCCTGATACAATTTTACAGATAGTTATTCTACATAAAAAAGAGAAAGTGGGACCTGCAAATAATCTAGAAGGTAATGAAATAAACAGACTAGGTGAATCCTTATTTGCCATCAGAATCTGTTCTTTGTTTTGCAGCACGATTGATACAGTAAAAACAATTAAAAGGACTTAGCAAGACTGAAGTAATTATCTACAATGTATAAGCTCACATTTGTGCAAAAATACGTTAATGTATATGAGGTACAAAGAATGAAAGTCCTCTACTGAACTGGAAGGGAAACAGCAGCAAAAACAAATGTTAAAGATCTAGGGGAAATAATAGCAGCTAATCTAAAGGAAGGAAAATAATGTGACAAAGCAGAAGGAATATAGGACAGATACCAGAATGGATAAAAACAGCAGGAAAACAAGAATATGCAACTCATCTTCATAGGTATTTAATAAGACCCCCAATCTGGAATACTATGTACAGATCTGGAAAGCTCATCTTCAGGAGGATACAAACAAAACAGAATCTATACAGCACAGTAAAATGATGAAAGTATTAGCTGAAGCCATCTAAAGAGAAGCTAGAAAAGTTTAATAAGAACAGCCTCGGAAAAAAAGGAAACAGGGAAGATACAACATAAACCTTTAATCATACGTAATGCGGAGGGAATGACAAGGCACAATGTAGATGTCATGTTCTAAAAAACAGCAGCACCAGAGCACAAGAAGAAGGTACAAAGATAAAAGGTGGATGGATGAGTGCGAGGCAGAGAGAGAGAGATAACCAAAGAAGAATCTTCTTTCTTAGAAAAGGTGGTGGATGATTGGAAAAGCCTTCCTGGAGAGGCTGGATGATCAAAAGCAATGAAGGAATACAAAAATGTATGAATTAAACATAAGTAGTTCAAAGAAATGGTTACAAATGAGATATTGGGAAAGCAGAATCAGCAACTTACCTGCAAGTAATATGATGGGTAGATTCAGTGGGCTAAATGATTGTTAGGTGGCTGACAAATCTCTATTACTTGTTAATATAATAACTCTGATCATGGATGGAGAGTGATAACATGTAATGCAAGAATACAGTGTGATGTTTTCAAGTGAGTATGTTTCCATGTCCCTTCTTAGTCTGTTTCAGAATGCAGACTACTAAGAATTAGATAACCTGCACTATCTCCAACAAGTGCCAATGAACATTTTTTTATATGAGGGCACAAAGAACTGCAGACAAGCTGCTATTTCTCAGAAGAAATAATCTCAACCTTTTAATATTTGTCTTGTATCCCAGTTTATGGGACTTAAAGCCTTTGGAAGTATATGAGAAATCTCAATTTGTGAAAGAAAGAAAAATGAAGAAGCTGGAAAACTGAAGTGCCTATAATAGCAATGACTCAATTTCATTCAAATGTTCTAAGATGACCAGTGTTTCTCTTTGTTTCTCTCTTCTTCTGCTTCCTCTTCATCCAAACAGTGCTGAAACATGAAAGAAAATAAATCAATTTCAGTAAGTGCTACTGGATCATAAACAAAACAACTTAGTGATTAATTTAAATAATGTAGAAAAGCCAAGGGGGAAAAAAAAGAAAGATTTGAAGGGCTGGTTAACTTTATGTAAATTTAATTTTAATCCAAAGCCTAGCAATAGGAAAAGTAATTAATCAATCATTACACTGCTACTGATACCTCTGATTTAAACCCGAGGAAAGGACACCATTTATTAAAGTAAGGAAATGCGAAGACAAACAGACAGAATATCTGGCTATACAAATAATATTTATTCTGAATCACAGCTCATGAGGGGAATCAAGAATGTTCTACCATGATCACACAGCATTCTGTCAAAGCAACTTATTTATATCTTAAAAGAGATAAGTATGAGGCACTTATGGTGTGATACAATTTTAACACATTAGATTCTTACTACTGCTACTGTTCATGTGAAAAGTACATGTATGTGAGCATGTCATTGTTCCTTTACTAAACCATTATTATAAATAAATAATAATAATAATTTATAATTATTTATTAAATAAGGAAAGCTGAATCTTGCACACTTTTTACTACTTTACAGTCATATTTAGTGAGATTTTGCACTTGAGAAACTTTACGCAGATAAGTTATGACATAGGCCCCTCTGACATATTTATGTTGTTTTCTTAATATTATCTTGAAGTAATCCATACAGCTATATAGTTTGCCTAAGACAAAGAGGTAGCATATGCCAGCTGCTTTGCTCTCTGTTTCAATAACAGGAAAGGAATGCAACATTCCATTCTCAGGCAGCAGTTCATCATCATCATCTTCTTTCGGTTGCTCCCGTTAGGGGTCGCCACAGCGGATCATCTGTTTCCATTTCTTCCTGTCCTCTGCATCATGCTCTTTCACACCAACCGCCTGCATGTCCTCTCTCACCACATCCATAAACCTTATCTTAGGCCTTCCTCTTTTCCTCTTACCTGGCAGCTCCATCCTTAGCATCCTTTTCCCAATATACCCAGCATCCCTCCTCAGCACATGTCCAAACCAACGCAATCTCGCCTCTCTTGCTTTGTCTCCAAACTGTCCAACCTGAGCTGACCCTCTAGTATACTGATTCCTAATCCTGTCCATCCTAGTCACACCAAGTGCAAATCTTAACATCTTTAACTCTGCCACATCCAGCTTTGACTCCTGCCTTCCGTCAGTGCTACCGTCTCCAACCCATATAACATAGCTGGTCTCACTACCCTCTTGTAGACCTCCCCTTTCACTCTTATTGGTACCTGTCTGTCACAAATAGTTACAGTGTCTAAATTACACCTCTTAGCACTCAGAATTACTGACTATAACAAGAACATACATTCACTACAATATGTCTTCTTCTTTTCCCATTACAAAACTCACAGCTAGGAAAGTTATTTCTGGACTTATGGAAACATTTTCCAGAAATATTGAGATATAGCCTGGCCTGTGAAAATAAATGACAGCATTCAGAGCATACCTCTCAACTTTTTAGATTTTTGCAGAATGTCCAGATTTTTGTCACATATTTTTGATCTTTTCCTCATAAAATTTTGTTTTTCTGGGAAATCATTGGCATGTCATTATTGACTGAAGTCAGAAAATAATGATAGACATTTGGGTTTCAAACTTCATGCTCTTCACAAAATTCATGCTAATGTAAAACCTGTTATTCTATCTACTTTCTAAGTTTGTAAGAGCAATATTACAAACCTGTCCCTATTTTGAGCCTTTGTCCCCCCATTATTTATGGCTTTGTTCAGATTTCTTGCTCTAAGAGGTTGAGGTCATACTAACTGCAAGGACACTGCATGTGAGGAGAGTACAGTGGTATCTCTTTAATCTTTTGAAAAAAAGAGTTCATAGCCTCTAGAACATGTTTCTCGTCCTCACTAGCCCTCTTTAAGAAGAACCTGGACGACTGGATGGGAAAGAGAAAATACACCCCTGGGATCCCACCTGTGTCCCTGCTGGACAGGGAAAACAGGTGCTGACTTTGTGGGAACATGAATGAAATTCTTGGCTAGGCTTTACGGCCTCTGGGCCAATAACCTAGTATCATCCTATAATCATGTGAATCACTTCATTGGTAGCACAACTGAATTGCCATAAACTAAGAGCTGACCATTGTTTATTCATTTCAGGCCCAGAAACTCAAAATAAACTTTGCATTATACTGGAAGAGCTTGTTTACAGGATCTCAAAGTGCAAGGCATGTGGTTTCTATCTCAAGTGTGAATATCATATGAGAGAATGTTGTATCGGCATGAAGGAAAATAGTTGGTCATCAATATGGCTGTGACAGTCTTCTATTTAGCCTTGATTTCAAGTAGTTTACAGACTCACAGTCAGCAAATCAGTAATGTAGTGTACTAACCAGCAGGGATATAAAATTTCCTAAACTTTTTGGCAGACTAGCATTAATGTATGAGAACAACTTTGTGTGTTCATATTATAGTGAGATTCTGAGTTGCAGTTGTACAAGTGACTTAGCATTAATGCTCCCCACAGATGATCCTGTCAGCTGATTTTTTTGTACCATACAGTATTGCTTACTCTAATTTTTCATCATCCATAGATCTTTGGGAAACTGGTTACCTTGGTTACCTTGAACTTGATAGAAACCAACTGTTGAAATATTCTGAAGCTTCCAGTGCTCCAATGAATACAGCATCCTCTGTGATGAATACAGCATCCTCTACAATGAATACAGCACCTTCTCCATCTGTGAATCGGTAAACATTTACATGAAAACTGAATAGCGAATTCCTGAAGCTTATGTTGTAGGCACAATCCATTTGGACTGTAAATGAGATGAAAAATGAGCCATCACATCACTTTATGAACCAGTAGAGCAGTAGCATTCTAAGTGTTTACAAGTAAATGAATAGTACGAGACAGGGAAAAGTAAATGTGCTCAATATGGGTATGCGAGCTCTAGTTCCAGGTGACTGGTTCTTGATTTGAATTGGCTGTCTAGTGCCAAAAATTGAGAAAAGCCTGTACAAACTGTTATGCTGTTCTACTTCTAACTTTGTATAGTATGAAGCTGGCTCTAATACATGCACTTAGTTATACAACCAGTTGTAGTTGCAAGGCCTAGTTGGATGAATTGCAAGAGATGGGTGGGTCGGCAGTTCTAAGAATTGAGAGGAAGTTTATGAACACTGCAATTTCCATTCCTAACATCTCTGACTTTACAAAATGTATTTTTAACAGCCTGGAAAAGGTACAAAGAAGCTTTCTGGTGCAGCAAATAGAAAATGAAAGGCTCAGAGAGAATTGCAAGTGGCTAGTTTACATGCTTCAATGATGCGATTTATGCAGTCTAGTCAGACATTAAACAGCAGTCAGCTGCAAGACAGGGACAGTGAAATGTTTCAAAAGGCAGATTTATCTGAGGTGCCGAGCAGTCCTTCCAGACAAAGTGAGAGTGACAGTTCCTGCTAGAGTCCCTGAGATACTTACTGTATGGTAGAAGTTGAGAATACTGGTACTGGATGTGCAGATAATGAATTTGAGTCAGAGGTGTATGCTAATGGCTCTGACCTTGCAGGTGGCAATGCTGAGTGTGACAGAGAGTGTGGAGTTCAGTCAGTGCCTGAGGCATCCTTTGGCTCCATTGCTATGTGTTCAGAGCTAGGACCAAGTCATGTATCTGACCAAGTATGTTGTATATAAGGAGGAATATAAGGAAGTAGATCCAGTAACACACAAGGAAGTAGATAGTGACCCTGCTAAATGGCCATATCCCATGGATGACAAAATTCACTGCTTGTTAATTGCTGCAGGGCTTGTTCAAATAATGAAACACAGTTTCCCCTATGATGATCACCATAGAAGATTCAATCCCATGTTTTATAATAAAAGCCTTACAAATGATGAGACAGTCAGAAGGTCTTGGTTGGTGTATATAGAAAGTAGTAACTTAGTATTTTGTTTTTGTTGCAAGCTGTTCAGTGTGTCTATATTACAAAGTCAAACTCCGAGGAGTTTGCACATTGTGATATCGAACACAAAAGTCCGAAATACGAAAATAGCGAAGCCACAGCACACCAATTTTTTTCCCAGGGGGAAAAAACAAATCGGTGGGCCATTTTCAGGGCTTTGCTATTTCTCCACTGTGGTGCGATCTCAGAGTTGGTATATTTAAGTAGGGGGGTGTAAGTTGTTTTTTTTTTGTCACTGAACAGATTTTGTTTTCCCTGGGAAAAAAATCACTGTTCTGTGTTTTCGTTATTATTGGCTTTCTAACTGTACGGTTCGATATTACAAAGTTTAAACTCCTGTGAGTTTGACATTGTAATATAGACCCTGTTCAGCAGTACTCGTGTAGTTGCCCTGTCTAGTACAGGAACACGTGACTGGAAAAATTTGGGACAAAAGCTTATAGAACATGAACGGTTGGTGAAACATAAAGAAGCTGCTGCTAAGTGCAGTGAATTGTGTTTGAGGCTTAAGAATAGCTCCACTATTAATTATCACCATGAGGACATGATAAAGCCTGAGAAAAAATACTGGAAAAATGTTGTTTGCAATCTGTCAGTACTTGTCCCAACATAACTTGGCATTTAGGGGTAGTGAGGATCGACTCTTTACAAGTGGTAATGGTAACTTCCTTGGGTTGGTGCAGCTGTTGGGCAAGTTTGATCCAGTAATACAAGAGCATCTTCATCGGATTAGTAATGCTGAGATCCATGATCACTACTTGGGGAAAACCATTCAGAATGAGTTGATAATGTTAATGACCAAGTCTGTCAGAGACAGTATTTTGTAAAAGATAACAGATGCCAAGCACTATTCCATTATATTGGATTGCACTCCTGACTGCAGTCATCAGGAACAGATGTCACTGACTGTCCGTATTGCTGAATGCAATGAAAGTGTGGAAGTTAAGGAGTACTTCTTGTCCTTCCTTCAGGTTACTGAGAATACTGGTGGTTTTCTCACTGACATTGTATTAAATGAACTCAAAAGTTTGGGAGTTCCACTCGAAAACTGCAGAGGCCAGGGTTATGACAATGGCTCTAATATGAAGGGGAAACATTCTGGTGTTCAGGCAAGAATCTTGTCTTTAAATCCATGTGCATTTTTTTGTACCCTGTGGCTGTCACAATCTCAGTCTAGTAATTGGTGATGCTGCAAAGTCTTCAATAGATTCTGTTTCATTCTTTGGTAATCTGCAACGAATGTACACTCTGTTTACATCATCTGCTCAGAGGTACAAAATTTTTCGCGATCATGTCTCAAGTCTAATTGTAAAGCCATTGTGAGACTCGGTGGGAGTGTAGGGTAGAAAGTGTGAAAGCAGTGCAATATCAAGTGGGTGCAGTTTACGATGCCTTAGTTTCGGTGGCAGAAGTTACAAAAGGCAAGGATCCTAAGGCATATTCTGAAGCAGCATCGCTAGGTAGTACAATGAGAAGTGCTAAGTTTTTAATAGCGCTGGTAGTCTGGTATGATGTATTAGTAAAGGTTAGACAAGTCAGTAAACTTCTGCAAAGCTCTTCCATGCAATTTGATCAGGCAGTGTGATTCTGCTTGATGAACTGAAAAGGTTTTTAACTGATTACAGGGCCACAGGGTACAAAAAGGCAAAAGTGATGGATACTGAGCTAGCTGAAGAACGGGAAGTAGAATTGAAGTTTCCTGATGCAAATGAGATGAGACCCAGGAAAAAGAGGAAGCTTTTTGGTTATGAAGCCAATGATGACTGTCTAATTAGTCGTGAACAGAATTTTAAAGTCAACTTTTTCAACACTCTTGTCGATGTTGCACTGTCATCTGTGCAGGACAGATTCACTCAGCTTGCAGCTCATAGTGTTGCTTTTGGTTTCCTGTACAACATACAAGAACTCTCTGCAGTTACTGATGAGAAGATATTTCAGCTCTGTAAAGACTTGCAGATTCTTTTAACCCACGATGAATCTGCTGATATTGATGCAGTAGAGCTGTATGAGGAATTTAAAACCCTTTGCCACATTATTCCGAAGGGATTATCAGTGCTGGATGTCCTTAATGTAATGAAAACAGAGGATTAGTGGAGATATTCCCACAGGTAGTGGTAGCTCTACACATTTTGTTGACACTGCCAGTGACAGTTGCATCTGGGGAGAGAAGCTTCTCCAAAATAAAACTAATAAAAACATATTTAAGAAGTACTATGTTACAAGATAGACTTGTGGGCTTGGCTATGATCTCAATTAATAATGAGATATCTTGCTAGATAGACTATGCTGATATAATTGATAGATTTGCTCAGTGCAAGGCACGAAAAGTGCAGCTTTAGTAAGCAGCTAGGTAGGAATTGAACAGTGTGCAAATTATGCATGACTTCACATCTGATGTACCCTGCAGTCGGATTCTACAGCGGAAGGCACAAGAGTTCTGTAGTATGCCAGAGTTCCTGTAGGGAAGCACTACAGCAGAGCTGGTAGGAAGCACAAAGTACTGTCAACTAGGCAGTATTCCCTACTAATGTAACTGGCTTACCCAAATGGCTATAACAAAGTTGACAAATCCTGTTCTTGCATCTGCTAATGTTTCAGTCTGTGTAATGAAGGTGTCATTGCATAATGTCAACAGGAGCATTGCCAGTGTTTAATCAATTATCTGACAATATTATAGTATCTTTAACATGAACTGCCAACTGAAACCTCGTGTTTTCAAATGACTCAGGTAGGCGTCACAGTTTGTACAAGTCTAACATTTCACTGTGAAACATTGCATATAGAAATGTACATCTAATAGGCTGCAGTGGAATACAATCTGACAATATTACAGTGCCTTTAACATAAACTGTGCCAACTGAAATGTACTGTTTTCAAATTAGTCAACAGACCTGACAGTCTGTACAAGTTAAACATTTACTGTCAAACATTGCATATAGCAATGTATGCCTAGTTGCCAGCAGCAGAATAAAATCATCTGACAATATTTCAATGTCCAACATGAAGTGTGCCAACTGAAATCTAATGTCTTCAAGTTTCTAAGTGGACCAGACAGTTTCTACAAGTACAACACTTTACTGTTGAACACAGCATATAGAAATGTACATCTAGTAGCCAGCAAAGGAGTACTTAAATGATCATTTTTGATGTATTTCACATGAACTGTGCCAACTGAAATATGTTTCCAAATTATTCAAGTGGCCCTGACAGTTTGTACAAGCTAAACCTTTATTGTCAAACATTGCATATAGAAATGTACATCTAATAGGCAGCAATGGAATAAAATCATCTGACAATATTAGATAGTCTGTCTTAAGCATGAACTGTATTAAGTAAACAAATGTCCTGAACTTACTCAAATGGACCTGACAGTATGTGCAAGTTAAACATTTAACTGTCAAAACATTGCATATAGAAATGTGTCTAGTAGCCAGTAGTGAAATAAAATCTGACAATATTTCAGTGTCTTTAACATTAACTGTGCCAACTGAAACCCAAGGTTTTCAAATTAGTCAAGCAGACCTGACAGTTTGTACAAGCTAAATATTTATTGTCAAATATTGTATATAGAAATGCATGTCTAGCAGTGGAATAAAAATTTCTGACAATATTTCATTGTCTTAACATGGTGTGCCAACTGAAATCTAATCTCTTCAAGTTACTAAGCGGACCGGACAGTCTGTACAAGTTCAACCCTTTGAACACTGCATATAGAAATGTACATCTAGTAGCCAGCAAAGGAAAATTTAGACAGTTTTTGATGTCTTTCACATGAACTGCGCCAACAAAAATCTAATATTTTCAAATTACTGAAGTGGACCTGACAGGTTGCAGAAGTTAACATTTAACTGTCAAAATATCGCATACAGAAATGTGTCTAATAGCCAGCAATGGAATAAAATCTGTCAATATTTAAGTGTCTTTAACATGAACCGTGCCATCTGAAACCTAATGTTTTCAAAGTAGTCAAGCAGACCTAACATCTTGGAGAAGTTCAACATTTTACTGACAGACATTGCATATAGAAATGTACATGTAGCACACAGTAATGGAATAAAATCATCTGACAATATCACGTCTGTCTTGTCTTAACTAAAAATGAATGTCAAGTGGACCTGATAGTTTTACAGAACAGCATTGTACTGTTATCAGCTGAGTTTCAAGGTAGCACATGACTTCATCCTGTACTGGATAAGAAACATTGCCAAGACAATTCTGAGAAATGAGCTTGCTGTTAGTAAGTTACTTTATTATATGCAAAGCTCAAGACAGCAGTCACTGTAGTAGTAACACTTTCTTTTTTGGCCTCAGGGTCAGCATACAGCTGCAGCACCAGATCACAATGTGTACCTGACTTTGTAGTATGTTGACTTGACGGTTGATCTGTGAAAAGCATGAAGCACACATCAGGGTATGTAGTAACTAATGTAATACCTAATATTTTAGGCAGTTATGCACACTATAGAGTTGATGCTACACCAGACTAAATGACACAAGTTCTATATGTAAATACCAATGCACCTTGTAAAAAGCAATGCTATTACTGTCTGTCATGAATGTAGATACAATCTTTAAATGAGCAACCGATTAAGCAGGTTTATTAAGGAGAATTTAACCTTCAGTTGCAGTTTACCTATATTACAAGGTGTCTTTGTTACAGTATGACAAGGCGTTCACTAATTGTTCAGGCATTTAAAAATTTGAAAGAACTGGAGTTAGAGTTTGGAGGAATGACTGATCTGTGGGTGCAGCTCGAATAGGGGTGTTCCTTGACTATGATCTGGGTGGGGCTTAAGGGGTGCCGCAGTACTACTTCGCCTAGTGTGCCATTTCATGGCCCTGTTGGTGAGAAAGGTTTTTTTATTTTTGCTCTGTAAAGCATACCCATTTTTGATGGGTTTTTCTTATGCAATTTTGAATAAGAAAAACTCATCAAAACTAGCGATGCTTTACAGAGCCAAAAATGTTCTCAGTATCTCTGATGTCAACCTAAACATTTCAGTTTGAAGTCACTTATATGTCTTTATCTCTGAGTCCACTCTTCAAATGGGAAAGAACATTTTAAATTTACATTATGCAAACAACTCAACATGTGAAAGACCATTTTAGGTATAACTAATGTACACATTTTAGATGTCTGATTTCCTATACATATTTCATTCACAATAACAGAAAACATTTCATTCACAATAGAAGAAATCATCTGGGTTTAAACCAGTCTTCTCAGTCTGAACTCAAACTATACAGACAGAAATGTAAGAAATGTCTCATTGCCAAATAGACTCTAAGGACCTGTCCACCCACCAGCTTAACAAACATATATAAAACTAACACGTAAGATTTTTTTCTGGCATTTTATAATATTACAAAGAGAAATGAGGAAAAGGACACATACCATTAAGTTACCTTCCTTTCATCTGAGTTAACACATTTTTTTGCCTTGCTGTTACCCCCTATGTTTTTTCATCTGTCCAGTATTTTACCAGTGTTACTATGGCTTGACTGACACAAAAGTTTCTGAATTCTTCAATAACCTTTTGTATGGTCCGTGTCAGATAGCTTGATAAAGATCAGGTAAGCCAGACCCACAGTTTTTGACTGCTCAGTTAACTAATTTGTGATATTTCATGAATTTGTGTTGCTTGTTCCAGTGCTTGTTTAATACAGCTTTGGGTGAAGTGCCAGTTTTTCCAAAACTCATTCCTTCAGCAATGATTCCATATCTCTCATGCAGAAACCTTTGATCACAAAATCTAAATCAAACATTTATTAATAAATCTAATTATTGCTATAGAGACTGCTGCTTCTCAGTTCATGTAGGAAAACTATGGAATTCTTTTCTTTCAGTTATTAGAAACTTTTCCGATGCAAAGTAAAATCATATTTTATTTCTACATGTATTGCACATATGCTAAAGAGTAAGTGTAAAATCCCAAAATGTCAAATATTTTACCGATTCACCTGGAGCTATTCCTTATCTCTTGAAAGTAAGACACATTTGTAATACTACCTACTTAATACCAACAAGATTTATTATCTTCACTCCTGCTGAAACCTTTTCTTTCCTTATTGATCTTTCAACCCCCTTGACTTTTGTAGCTATGACTTTCTTCACATAAAATCCAGTCTCCTTGCAACTACCTCTGGCATACTCTTAATTTCCAAGTACTTCTCTTTCTCAAGCGAAATTCCTCTAATTCCCCATAAATCAGATGAAGAGCAAAAAAAAAAAAAGCACTTTACTGTATCAATTCTACAGATTTCAGACCCCCCCCCCCCACCTCAACACCCCCCCTCCTGCCCAGCTATTCAGGTCCCATTTTCTGTGCCCAGTCCCTGACCCTCCTCCCTTTTATTGAAATGAATAAGAATTTATTTTTATAAAATGTAGCAAACAGTTGCTGCAGTTTATATTATGCCTGCATGGACCACTACAGTGCTCAAGTTTTAGTTAAAAAAAATCTTTCTATAAATTGTAGCAAACTGCTTGCAACAAATATAGCAAACATTTACTACAGTTTATACTCTACTTACATAGAGTGCAACAGCGCTCAGATTTTAGTTAAAAAAAAAAAAAATAAAAAACTTTTCCTAATTTGTAAATGGTAGCAAACTATTTGGTACAATGTAGCAAGCAGTTGCTACAGTTTTGATGACACATGGAGCACAACAGCACTCATGTTTGACCACAAATGCAATAAAGGCTTTTCCCCCTGTCATCTCACCCTAGCTGCACTACTGCCTATTAGCCTCCCTTTTGGTTCCCTTCTGATTTCTTACTACTTTTTTACTGCCTCTCACCATCACTCCCATATGATTCCCTCCCACTCCCAAACCTACTCCTTTCTCTTTCTGCTATCCAATCCTTATAGTTAACCTACTGTGCTTTATTTAAATCCTGTGAACAGCTTTGCTGATATGAAAGTACCATGTTTTATTTAGTTCATGTAAATATCGCTTTGTGTAGCTATAATCTGCTTTACTTTACAAACCGCAAGTTTTATCTGTATATTTATAATTGTAATATCTTTATATGTAGTTTTTCTCCATTGGACTCCACTAGATAGGGTTTGTTACAGGTCGGTCAGTCTATCCCTGTCAATAAATCTAGGTAAGTAAGTAAACTAACGAACCTTGGATCCTGGTGTGTAAAAGTTCTCCTTTATTGAATAGTACCAACAAAATCCGCATACAAATAAAACCAACGACAAGGACTAAGCGCTTTCACCCTAGTAGATAGGGCATCTTCAGAGTAATAAGTGAACACTACCATCAATCCTTATATAGTAACCTTTTCACTAATTAAACCTTAATAGGCCTTACATCATCAACTTAATTAATTAATTAACAATCAAAATGAAAATGAAAATGAAAATGAAAGATAAATACACACTTACTGCCCATAGTCTAAAACATGAACATGAAAAAAAAAAAAAAATATATATATATATATGTTATGCCCAAGTAAATATAAATATAAGGGTGCTCAATATTAATTAAACATCTACAATACTTTTTCCTTCTATTTACTGCATTTGTATTTAGATAAAATGTGTTTTTGAAATGTGTTTGAACTGTAACATTATTGCATCCGTATAATAAATAAATAAATAACGTCTCAACAACTGAAGACATTCTGCCAGATCAGAGATTGTATCTCAACAACTGAGGCCATTCTGACAGGTCAGAAATTGTCATAAACTGTCTGTCTGCTCTGACTTGTGCAGCAAGGGGGTCATGTTTCATGCATCCATCCATCCATTCATCCATCTGTTCACCCATCCATCCATCCATCCATCCATCCACAAACCCTGTTTCCCATTTTTGCACATGAGGTTGGGGTGTCACCTCAATAGTTACACAATACTCTAGAACCAAGGTTTACAACTCTAGATGGCTAGCTCTGCCACAGTAGTTCTTCCACATCACACACTCACACCTATGGCCAATTTAGTGCATCAAATCCACCTATTGCATGTCTTTAGAATGTGGGAGGAAACTGGAGCACCTGGGGGAAACCCACACGAACAGAGGAAGGACAATTAGACTCCACATAGAAGGCACCACAGCCAAGAATGGAACTGGGGATCCTCTTCCTGTGCGGCGACATTGCTATCTGCTCTGCCACTGAGCCACACCATTTGCCTTCTGCTATTGTTTGAGAACTATCCCCTTCTTTCCGCTACAGTTTGTTAAAAGAATAAGCTAGTACCATTACCGCTTTGCCTATCATTTATCTAAGAATAATGGGATTTATCAGTTTTGGACCATTTGGAAAGGTTTAAATATATTTAATAATAAATAATAAATAATAAAAGAAGAAGAAAATACTTACATATTTGCAATGACATCAGAGTTCAAATCACAGGAAATTTTTAAAATAACATTGAAAGACAGGTTCAGACAAAGAAAAAAAAACAATATCTAAACTAAGCTTCACTATATTCCTGACTGAATCTAAGAGAATTACTATACCCTACTTACTTAATAGAGCAAGGCAGATGATGTGGTGAATGGTCCTTCTTGTTGACAGGACCAAGACAGAATACAGAATGCTCAGTCTCACCAAGAGACTTCTCAAAATAGTATCTGAAATATTACTGCTGAGATAGCTTGCAGAATGACATCACTTCTTGTCATCTGACGTCTAGTTCCTAGGCAAACTTCCATTGCTAGAAGCTAACAGGATTTAGCACCTGCCTGTAAAAATACACACACAAGGGTTCTTGCTCAGGTAGGTAGGTGCTGCAAGTCATAAAATAATTTCATACCTCCATGCTTTTACAGTAGTATTTAGTTCACCCCAAAGACAATCCAGAAAGCTGACTAGTACAGATTTTGTGACTGGCTGCATTGAAACCTGTGAGATAGCATCTTTATGGTCTAGTCCATTAAGTGATTTAATTTCAGATTTTTTTTAATGTTTGCTGGACTGAAGTTAACCCTCCAGTTTCCTCTGTTAAAACATATACATTTAAACAGTTACAATAGTGCATGTACACTTCTCTTTTCTCCAGTACAGCACACTGTGCATACATTTCAAACACTTCACAAATACATTTTCATCACAAACATCTGTACAAATCAGTTTGATATACACATGACATATAGTTCTAATACATTTGTAACACAAGCATCTTGTATAAATCAGTTTAATATTCACAAATTGGTTTATTTTGATAAATGTTTATAAAATTAAAAGTAAAAGTGCATGCATCTTATGAAGTCAGTGTAAAATATGTGTATGCCTGCTCATATTAGGAAATCTTTCAAGATATGCACCTTCAGTGCTATACCTAACCCAAAGTTATGGGAAATAAACTGACTGAAAGCAAAACAAATATTTACAGCAGCATTCCCAGGCAAGTGCATTTCTTACTACCTTAATCCTTGCCTGCATGGACACTTAGTCCCAAAACCTGTTTTTTTGTCCACCTTACTTTTGTTTCTTTCCTGCTGGAAACCGACTTAAAAATTTGCCTATTAACTATAAGCCTAGTGCTGTTCCTGATTGTTTATTTCAGCACTTTGCCTCTTTCAGCTGGGCTAGCCCCACCCTGTTTGCCCTCGGTACACTCGGGCTCTCTCCACTCCCCTACCCCACATTCCATTCCCACTCACCCCCTGTTTAATTACACTTATACGTAACCTTGCCCCACCTACCAATCTAACCTCCCACACCACCCCTCCTCCACACCTCAGCCAATCAACCTTAGATTACAGCCCAACTTTTTTTTCTCCTTCCCTACATACTCCTCCTTCTCAACCCTCCTACTTAATCCAATATCTAATAACCTCACTCTTACTTACCTTACATTTTCTTAAACTACTCACCTCAAAACTTACCCTTTCACCATAACACTTACCACCTAGCCACAGTAGTCTTTCTATCCTCTCTACTACATATTCTCCTATCACAGTCCATTCCTCACAGTAATGCCTTTCAAACGTAATATCTCTCTCCTTATATTTGCTACTTCCCTTTCCATTCTTCTAAATCTCTCATCACTTCACCCTACTTTTGTGTCCCCTAAATACACTTTTACTACATCCACCCCCACCATCAGCCCCCCAGCTATTCAGCAATATGCTCTAGTCTATATCCCACTGATTTACTTTTACAAAAGAAACTGATAATGCTCTCTCCTCATCATACTCTTCCCAGTAACTTACCCCATTCCTATTTTATAAACCCAAAAAAGAAACTCTATCCACATGTATTTCCTACTCATCTTAACCTAGTCCACTGTGGTGATATATACCCTAACCCTGGCCCTTCTCATCCCCCCCAAAATGTCCTTAATTCCACAAAATCCCTAACTTCACCACCATCAATATCCAGAGTATAAAAAACAAAGTCCCCCTTCTGCATACATGGTTAAGCCAATATAAACCAGACTTCACAGCCATAACAGAAACATGGTTAAAGCCTTATATAAAGAATCACGAATTCCTTCCCCCTAACCATTCTTGTCTTAGAACAGATAGACTCCACAACAAAGGTGGAGGCATTGCCTTACTTTATCCCAGCACCTTTACAGTGTCCCTATTCAAAGCCTGTCCCTCTTATTTCCACAGCTGAATTACTTATTACCTTCGTAAACCTAAATGACCGTAAAAGGCTTTGTATCGTAGTCGTATACATTCCCCAAGAAACAACATTCCAATTCTCGAAAGCATTCTTGTCTGGACTACCAACAATATAAAAAAAATGAAACAATCATCTTAGGTGATGTTAATATTAACTGGTTAGACATCAACAATAACCCCAATTCAAGCATCAACTTTCATATTTATACTTAACTAATTTCTGACATTACTAGACCTGACCCCAAGAATAACAAAGGTTCAATTCTAGATTGGGTCATCATTTCTGAACCCAATAGGATTTCTACCTGCGGTACACTCCCAGACAGCATAAGTGACCATTCACCTGCATTCATACTATGTAAACCCACCATTCTACCACATATACACCAATATAAACACACAAGAGATCTATCCCTTTTCTCCCCAGACACCTTTAAAGACATTTTACACAATATTAACTGGAATCCACTAACATTTATTCCACTTAATGAAGCTGTGGAATTTTTCAATTCCACATTTCTTAAGGTCCTAAATAATCTTGCCCATCTCCAGCTAAAAAGAGTCAAGACAAACCATGCTAACTGGCTTGCCAAATCCACAAAGCAAACTATGTCGGCTAGAGATAAAGCCTGGAAAGTCTGGTAAAAAACAAAAATCCTTCAACCACATACAATACAAACAACTTTGCAATTAGGCCAAACAATTAATACTCAAAAACAAAAAAGATTATTTCCAAACCCTCCAAAACCAACATAAACAAAACCCTAAAAAGTTCTGGGGAGCAATCAACTCCCTACTTCATCCTGGAACAAACCATAATCCTTGTCCAAATCCAGAAAAAACTTCCTCTCAGCTAGCATCACTCTTTAACTTTTATTTTATAGACACCATTGCTAAACTCACCTCCACCTTCTCACCTATCACCATAGACCCTCTAAACACTACACCACAACATACCTCATCTACTAGAACACCCACCTTCTAACTGTCTCCTGTACCCACCCCAACCATACAAAAGCTTCTTCAAAAACTTAAACCATGCACCAATGCTCCAGGTAATCTACCTGCAGAATTCGTACAACTGTCAGCCTCCACTGTAGCTTACCCCATCAGTGTTCTCCTCAACAGGTCCATTCAGGAATCGTGTACACCCGATATCTGGAAAAGGGCATATGCTCTCCCACTTCATAAAGGTGGCAACAACTGTGATACTTTTAACTTCTGCCCTATCGCCATTCTTTCCCCCATCTCAAAAATACTTGAGAAATGCAATCACACTCAGCTTCTTAGTCACCTGACCAAACACCAACTCCTTTCCTCCACTTAACATGGCTTTAGGTCAGGACATAGCACCAACACTGCCATTATTTCCTTCCTTGACACTGAAAATCGAACTTGGGATGCTGGCTGTATAGTGTCAGCACTCTTTCTAGATCTATCAAAAGGATTCGACCCAATTTCCCACTCCCTTCTGATCACTAAACTCTCCAGCCTTGGCATATCTCCCCCCACCCTTCATTGGTTTCACAACTATCTCAGTAATAGGCAACAATCTACTATTTGGCAGCACTCCTCCTCCCCTTTCATCAGTACTAGTACAGGTGTACCCCAGGGTTCAATACTAGGTCCCCTTTTATTCAGTATATTCATCAATGACTTCCATCACCTTCCTTACCCCTTAAACTAACTGCTTCCTAACTCTATCACTCTTACTTATACAGCTAAACTTTCCATAGCAACCAACATGTCATGATAGTAGACAATCCTTTACTGTTGTTACCAAATGTATACAATGTCACTATTAACGCTATTTTATGTCAGCATTATCTTATGTTATTGTGCTTCTATGTCTTATATACTCTGTACTGTTTGTGTAATAATTTCTCTGTATGTAATTAAATATGGAGCTTTTCTTCCCGGGCCTCCACTGAAAATGGGCTCATCTCAGGCCCGGTGGACTTTCCCGGTAAACAAATGCAATAAATAAAATATAAATAAATAAATAAATAAATATGTGGCATCATAACTGGATTATATTTAAACAAGTTTTAGTTTACACATTTCTGAGCTGTGAGGTATTAAAATAAAAAAACATTTAATTTTCTTAAGGAATTGTTTACTGTTTCAGTAACACATTGTATGGGGTATATGTGACTCAGCTAATATCTGTTACTAAAAATTATTTTTGTTTATTATTCATAAATTTATTTAGATGATATTGACTAAGCAGCTGAGACAAATGTAGAGATTCTCTTTGTGATGGTTTCTGATTAGAATGAACACTGAAGCTCTAGAGGCCACAGTGAATTGAAAACCCAATATAACAGAAGCCTCCCCTATGTCATGTTTGCTCAATTAGTATACGTCACAGTGTGTAGCAGAGGAGCCATAGCAACAATAAGAGATAGGTTTTGGCAGGGCTAGTCACCCAATGGTGTAAACCTTGGTTCTATAAGATTGACATTGTTGAAGTGACACCCTGACCTCATGTGCAGAAATGGAAATGGGTTGTGGATGGATGAATGGATATAACCATTGGCTAATGCAATTAAATGTGCTAACTTTAGGGGAAGGAAACTATGCCATACTGTAGGGGCAGGTGATGTGAACTATAATAATATATAGCTCTGTATACTCAGTCTCAGAAAAGCATGAGTTGTCTATTTTCATACAGTCTTAATATGATGCCTGTAAACAGAAAACAGAGCTCAGCTGACAGCCAACTGAAAAAAACTGACTTTTGAGCTGAGACTTTGTGATAGTCATGCTACTGCTAGTGTCAGCATGACTCAACGAATTTATCTTACGCCTGTCACAAGGAGATGACACAGATAAAGAAATATTTGATATGGAGAGAATTCCATTTACTGAAGCATGCAAAATATTTATTCGATCAACATAAAATATGTGACATAATGTAGAACACCCATATAAAGAAGAGATTTTGCAATGTTTAGTGAAACAGTTATGTTTGTAGAAAAACATGTCTTAATATGGTCATGCAGCTGGACTATTTTCTCTCACGTCCTTATAAAAGCATGCTCAGAATGCCTCTTCAGAGCATCATACCTCTCAACCTCTCAGTGCAAGAAATCTGGACAATACCAGAAAAAAATGGGGGGGACAAAGTCCCAAAAATAAGGACAGATTTTAAATATTACTCCTATAAACTTAAAAAGTTGCTAGAATAACAGGTTTTGCATTATTATATATTTCCTGAAGGATATGAAGTTTAAAACTGCAATGTCTGTCATTATTTAGTATTATTTAGTGTCTTGAATCCTCAATGATTTGCCAGAAAAGCACAAATTTTATGAGGAACAGACCAAAAATATGAGGCAAAAATCTGGACATTCTGCAAAAATATGGACAGTTGAGAGGCATGGAGAGCACTCATTAGGGTTAATCTAGGCACTCTGTCTTAATGCTTTCTATATGGTAATAAAAAACTTCTAATTATATATGACCACTGCAGCTGTTTAAAGGTGCCACAAAACATGGTCATCTGAAAAAAAAGAATGACCAAAGGAAGCTCCTAATTTCTAGGACAACCTTTATAAATATAGACATTTCAGCGGAGACATACAACGCACACACACACACACACACACACACACACACACACACACACACACACACACACACACACACACACACACACACACACACACACACACACACACACACACACACACACACACACACACACACACACACACACACACACACACACTCCTTGGCATTCAGACTGTTGAGATACTATTTGTAAATATATATATTTTAATACTTGTGTGGTAGAAGGCAACTACACGAGTCTCTATGCATAAAATGGAATATTCCAGCTTCACTACTGCTACTATATAGCTATGTGTGTATATGTCTAAATGAGATACATGTGGTATATCTACATTTCCTTGAGGGATGAGATGCTGAGTGGCTTTTGAAATGGATTTTACAGTGTCATTGATTTAACTATAGTTTGCTGGACTGTGGAAATTGAGGTGCACTTTCAGAGGGGTTTTGCACTTTCTCTAACGTAATGCAACCATAGAGTTGGCATATATTATTTAGGCAAGTGGGGGACCAAGCTACCCACAGGGAAGGTAGATGGGGCTTGCCCTATAGAAGAATTGTATTTTTGTGTGTTTTTATTTTATTTGATTTGAGTTAGAGAATTCAAACTAGAAAAATTAATGAAACATAACTTTTTCTTCAGTCTCACAAATGAATATAGGAATGTGTATGTGTGTGTGTGTGTGTGTGTGTGTGTGTGTGTGTGTGTGTGTGTGTGTGTGTGTTTGTGTGTGTTTGAAACTACATATAAATACATTCAGCTACATATAAATAAATTATATATATATATATATATATATATATATATATATATACACACATAGTTCCCTGTCAGATGATCGAGTTTTCAGAAACTCGAAATTCATATGGTCGGGACCACATGATCGAGTTTCTGAAAACCTGAACATCCAAAAAAAAACCATAAAAATCTAACTTTTTTTACATTGTTGCAGGGGGCAAGCCCCCCTTCACCCCCTGCAAATTAAATATACCAACGTTGAAATCACAATACAGTGCAGAAAAGGGTAAATTTCCCATTCCGAACTGTACCACAATCTCTATTCAAAACCTTTGAGTTTTCAGAAACTCGATCATATGGTCCCGATCATATAAATTTCCAGTTTTTGAAAACTCAATGATCTGATAGGGATCCAAATACATATATATATATTTTATATATATATATATATATATATATATATATATATATATATATATACATACACCCCTATTAAAATGCCAGGTTTTTGTGTTATAAAAAAATGAGACCACAATAAATCATTTCAAAACTTTTCCCACCTTTAATGTAACCTATAACCAGTACAATTCAATTGAAAAACAAACAAATCTGTTAGGGGAAAAAATACAAAAAATAAAAAACATACAATAAGCTGGTTGCATAAGTGTGCACACCAACTAATACTTTGTTGGCTGGCCCTTTAGAGACTAGTTTAACCTTTGAGAGTACTCGTATCTATTTGGTGACTCTGTGACTACTCCTGAAAGCCTTACAGCATTGGTCAGACACTATAATTTGTATTAATATTAATTTCTCTCAGTATAACTGGGCACCCTTGTAAGAGCCTTAGAGTAGTTGGCTTTAGAGTGTCTGGTGGCAGTAACAACCTTATAGCCTGAGCAGATGGAAATAGCTAGTAAATCTCTGCTGGCCTTTCCCAAGTGTGTGTGTGTGTGTGTGTGTGTGTGTGTGTGCACGAGCGAGCGTGCTAGCGTGCATGTGTGTGTGTGTGTGTGTGTGTGTGTGTGTGTGTGTGTGTGTGTGTGTGTGTGTGTCTGTCTGTGCGAATCAAATCTCAAGAGTGTTTGTATCAGCTGCTTACAGCCACGACATACAGTACTGGTTTCACAAAGAAGGTGATGGAGGACTTGTCTTGGATACTCAGCTGAGGACTCATCTCTACAGCTGTGCCAGTGGGGAGTTTCACTGGGGCCCTGGAGAGAGAGAGAGAAATCCAGACTCTAGACTGAGAGTGTTCCTTGGGCGCTCTGGAAACACTGGGTGTATTCATTTTTATTCCAAGTGAATGGCCCTCTCCAGTGTCAGTGGTGAGGATTCGGGCTCCTAAATTACTGGCCGAGAGGGGGGACATCACATACGCATACAAGTGCAGATTGGTCTGTGAATAATACTTGAGAACACTTATCCAGCATCATTAAATAGACTGATTTAGGGGAATTACAAGAAAATGGAATTTCAAGTCAAAGATAAACGAAAAAAAAATAAATAAAAATATGGGCTGAATATATAAGTACTTACCATGCTAGGGGAGAAAGCTAGTTTTACAACTGTGTATTGTTAGTACTAATTTTTATGTTGGTATGTTTTATATTTTACAAATACATTTGTGGAAAACAACACTATCAAGTCAATTGTGATTTTGAATTGTTGTATAACATAACCATTTACTGATTTGATGTTTCTATGTGAAGTCAGTATAGGTACTCTTTCTTAATACTTTCTGCATGGCAATAAAGTACTTCTAATTGTACCTGACATTTTCAATTGCGTATTGTTTCTCCATAATGGCTGCCATAAGACGGAGTCTTCTGAAAAAATAAAAAAGATCTAAGAAAATTCCTAGAACTAAAAGTATCCAGTACCAGAGGTTGACAAGTACAGTGAGGTCTCCTTTCTATTTACCTCCATTGCTAAGGATCTTCTCTTTGATGACCCCCTAATGCTCATGAGAGACCATCCTCCTCATAAGAGTTTTGAGAAAAAAGAAAAACAAGCTTTGGTTAGCCCACTCATGGGACCATTATACTATGAATTCCATGTTTGCTACTTAGAAATGGGTGGCATCCAACAGACTGAAGATGGGCTTATTCAGTGATATTTGGATGAATTTAAAACACCAAAGCTACAATTTGTCAGATTCAACTAAGCAGCAGTATTATGTTGCTACTAGGGCAAAGCAGTGGTGCAGCAGTTAATATTTTTGCCTCAAAGCAAAAAGTTCTCCAGTTTGATTCTCAACTGGGATGCCTTCTTTGTGAAGTCTGCATGTCCTCCCTGCATTCATTTGGGTTTCCTCCAGGTACTCATGTTTCCTTCCACATTCCAAAGACATGCATCTGAGCATTTCTCCCTGGGCCTCCACTGACAATAGGCTCTGCCCTAGTTGGACTTTCCTGGTCAACAAATGTTAAATAAATTAAAGAAATAAAATAAAATAAATAAAGTGTCCAGAGCTGCTATGACCACAGAGTTGCTTATATAATTCTATGGTGGTTTGTAGGAAACTTGACCTATGTTCCTGAAAATCTCAGTTTAAAAAAAAATCTGATGAAATAATATTGCAAATCAGTCTTTATTAAGGATAGCTTTAAAAAGATATAAAGTACCATCAGAAACACTAGAATTCAGGTCTTTCAGTTTTTAGAAAGACAGACCAATTATATCTACTATCCACTAGATCGCCATTCCTTCTCATGGCACATTCCAAAATGGATTCTTATGCTTCTTTTTTCTGCCTGACATAGGTCTTAGAAGCATCAGAACTTGGTTACTTTTAGCCTGTGCTCAGAGTCAAAGGATACGGGTATGTTTGTCAAACATATTTGATTTCCTTCACCTTTCCAAACTCAAAGGAGTGTTAGGTTATAGAGAAAGCTCTTTATACTGCATATTTGGTTGGACAATGTAGTCCACTCTGTCTCTGAATCTGCAACCTGAATATACTAGACCACTGCAGTCAGTGCCCACCTACACAGAGCAGCATGGCTGAAGCTAAACTTGTCTTATGATGAATTCTGCTAGGCTAATCAAGACCCTTCCTTTATGAGCAAATACATTTTGGAGAGTGCTGTCAGTAGATGATAAAAGACATCTGCAATAGGGCTAATATTGTTTACATTGTTGAGGATACAATCCTCTTCTTTTGTCCTCTGCTAAACTTTCTCATTTATTTAGTAGGAAGAAAGTAACCAGATGCCAAAGAAGACCTCTCATAAATCAGGCCACCTTGATTCCCAGGTCTTCTTAAAAATCTCATAAAAGACTTGTGTTTCTCAGTCTGCACACTAGACAGTGTTAGTGGAATGGTTAGTACAGTCTCAACCCTTCGTCAGAAAAGGTGAGTAGATGCTAATTCACCATTGGACTGGGAGGAATGATTCTGCTGGTGTCTGCTGTGGCTTCTTAAGAAGTTTGAGAGTCCCATCCAGTTCTGGATTTAACAGTTTCACCCTTCATATCGGTTATGGGAAATTTCACATGGTCACCCTTCAAGCTAAATACACTGCTTCTAAAGGCTTTTAGATAGTGAAAATCAACATGTTAATTCTTAGCAGCACAATGGCACATGTTGGATCAGATGAGAGTTTTCAGCTATTTGTTCTGACTAGACAGCACATTCATTACATGGGCCTTCCCTTCTGCCTTTCTTACGTTCTTGGAGTCTTAAAAAAGTGTTGGCCATTATAGCACAGACGTCCAGCAATAAAGCTTTCAAAAGTATCATTTGTCTTATAGCTAGTTGCTGCTGATCCCACTTAAGATTGGGAGAACAAAACTCCCATGCTACCCTTTCCTCCTCCCACAAAAGCAATACCCTATGGGATGTGTGTGTATCATATGTGTTTATTAAGTATGCAATTAAAGATAGGTTACATATGTTAAATAGTAATTCATTTATTTATTATTTATCTTTGCTGCCAGGGAAAGATCAACTGGGCAAAGCCCATTTTTAGCAGAGGCCAGGGGAGAAAAGCCCAGGCAGATACATTAAAGATAGTCATGACACATTATTTTTAAGAATACATTACACGTACCACATTATCATAAACCCTCTGGTGAACACAGTGAACAATAATCAGTTCCTGTAAAAGCTTTCAGTCCCCAGATCACTGGGAAACAATAAGGTTATTACATTGTTTGTGTGTTTTTCTGGTGGGGTGGTTAGGCAAGACTCTCAGCGTTTGCTTTTTGTGAACTCATCAAAAAGCTTATTTAATTGTGCAGCTCTTTATTTCCATTATTTATTCTGCATAGCTCATCTGCAAGCAGTGTAGTCAAAAAGAGTACAGTCTAGTGAATTCATACTAAATCTTAGCAGTCTATTGATGTATTCCACTTACTCCATAGTAAAGAAATCTCAGAATTAGTGTGTATAACTATCACAGGTTGCCGTACTGTACAGCCCCTATTGTGACAGTAAGGTGTGGACTTCATTGTTTAACATGAATCTATTGCTTGCGTCACACATACATTTTTTACAGCAGGTCAGAAAACCATTACACTTGGCTAGTATTCAGAGATCAAAAAACAAAACATGAATAAAAAGAAGATTGCTTCTACTTCTGTTTGAAACTTGCAGCATTCTGATGATTTCTGCAGAGCAAGGTGCAGTCATACATAACATCATAGCACTTAGCTAGCATTCAGAAATCTGCACAAAATAAATATGAAATGAACAGAAAACTGTTCATATGCTTTCCTGCAAGGTAGTAGCAAGTGAGGTCATACAATTCCTGAAAAGCTACTTTTCTCTGAGGATAAAAAACACAGGTGAAACTAATGAATGACTCAGTGACAGCTGTTGTGAGTACAACTGAAGTGGAATTTGACTAAGAGCATTTGAAACTTCCTGTAAGCATCCCTCCCCCAACCCCTGCAGCCAAAGCTGGTACATGCTCAGAAAGCCAGACTGAAAATGTAAACAAAGACCAGAATCAAAACAAAAAAATCTTTGTGACTGTCCCTTTAAGACATTTAGGTTCAAACATGTAATCATTCTGTCGTGACACTGTACAAAGATAAAGAAGCTTTTCTGTGGTGACATTACGCGTGATGTTGAATTCCCTGTGCAACACATTTAATATGCAAACAGTTCATGTGCAATATATGAGACAAGCGGACATTAGATATAACTTTTAAGATATGGCTAAGGATGTTACAGTATAAATGTTAAGAATAAATTAAATTGAGGTAAGGGGTGTGAAAGAGAGCATTGGAGAGTATTTGAAGGAGGTGGATAAAGTGAAAAGGTCAGAAAGAAATTGAAATGGAATAGGAAGGTAACTGAGGAGGACTCATAGAAAGGTTTGTTATGTAGAAGGGATAGATGTTATAAAGGGACAGGAAGGGTATGTGGTGACAAACTAAACTGGAATTACAGAGGTGTAGACCATGTGTACAACCACGAGTAGACCATGTGTACAACCACTTCTGGTTTAGGTGTCGTTTACTAAAGGCTTTAAGACAGAAAGGTGGAAAGTTTCATGGTCTGCTTTAGGTATGTTGGCATGATGTTTCAGAGTTTAGATACACAATAGGAGTATAGTGAATTGCCTGATGAATTATTAAGAGTTTATTGGCTGAGCAAAGGTTTCTCCCTGGAGAATAGTGCTGCAGGGATCGTTTAGGCTTGACATTTTTCTGGTGTGTGTATAAGACTGTATGCAGGAATAGGTTATGAGTGTTAAATAATTGACTATCTCAAGCCAGTTGAGTTATTTCACGGCTCTGCAATAATGTAAAGTTGGCAGAAGATTTGGCTTCTTTATTTTAACAGGCAGAGAGTCAGAACGTTTAACTTTAAGTGTAGTATTCAGGTTTGTAAGACAAGGTGGGAGTGTTTGTCTTGCATCACCTGCAGTTTTTGGTTCAGTAGACAGAGCCAAGTTTCTGGTGTATTTTTAATGGTTTGCAATGTGTTGCTAAATTTGAGGTTGTTAATTAGGACACCCAGAAGTTTTGTTTGCTTCCTGGATTCATTTTTTTTTGTATTGTTGGATGAGATTATCTTGAAAGATGATGTTTCACTTTGTTATTGTTTAGGAGTGGAAAGCATAATTTTTTTTTTTAAAGTAGATTTGCATCTTTTTGCCAAATCTCAATAGCAGTGAAATACTTGTTGGTGATGTCCTGAAGTGTTGATAGAGATAAGGCTGCATGTGTAAGGGCTGATTCATCAGTGTATTGAACAATGATAGCAAGGTAGATGGCAGTATCTAGTTTGTAGAAATGTTGAATAAGGGGTTGTACAATTGATCCTTCTGGGACGTAGACAGTGACTGTTAGGAAGGAGGAGAAATTTTGTTTCCATTTGACTGCTTGCTGCCTGCCAGTCAGATGGCTATGGAACCACGAGAGAGACAGCTGGGTGAGACTGAGGAAAGATAGTTCGGACAGAATATGTTGCTAGGATAGGGTATCAAATGCATTTGATAAATCTAAGAATAGTCAAGAAACCAGATGACCTTAATTCCTATGTTGGTTTATGATACTGGCAAATTTGAGGAGGGCAGTTGTAGTTCTATGGTGACATGTAAAACTATCCTAGGTTTGGGAGAGAAGGTTAATGGAGTTAATGTACTGCATAAGTTGTGAGTGGATGCATTTTTCTAGTATTTTTGACAGAGGAGCTATGCAGGCAATATGTCAATAGCTGTAAAAGAGTGTCGATGTGCCACCTTTGTAGAATGGCATTATATACGATTTTTACAGATGGGTGGGTCATTTTTTCCAGATATGTATTAATTTATCATTATGGAAACAGGGAAAACAAAAGTGATAGCTTCTATTTTTAGGTATTCTATGGAAGTTGGTACACAGCTAAGGAGGTTGGGTTTAGTTTCACAAGAAGTGCTGTTATAGTAGAGGTGGAGACAGGGAGGGAGGAAGGAGAACAAATGTGATTGGTTAAGACAGAATGTGGGAAGAGAAAGAGGTAAATTGTTGTTATTAATTAGAGAAAGTACTGTCTGTAAAAAGTAGGAGTTTAATTGAGATGATATTGAGTTATTGATATTAGAAGTAGAAGGAGAGGGTGTGGTGATTAGGTCAGTCTATATTGAAGGTTGGTATAATGGATTTGCTTATCCATTTTAATGCGATCTTAGTGAGATTTCCTCAATGTCTGATAGTCCTTCCATTCTTTGTCCCTTTGAAGCATGATGTTTTTAGTTTACTTAGTTAGTCATGGTGCAGGGTTTGAATTAACTTTTTATTTCTGCAAGGGTTAGGCTGTTAAGAATATTTATAAAAGTTTCATTAAAGTGTAAGACAACAGCAACAAGTAGCATGGATTTTAATATCTCCCAGTTATATTGGTTTAGAAAATTGATAGAGGTGTTTTTGTTAAATTTTATTATATTAAATATTTGGTTAAGGGTGGTCACGGTGGTGCAGCGGTTAGCATTGTCAACTCACAGCAAGAGGTTCCCCAGTTTGATTCTTGGCTGGGGTGCTTTCTGTGCAGAGTCTGCATGTCCTCCCTGTGGTCTTGTGGGTTTCCTCCGGGTGCGCTGTTTTTTTCCCACATCCCAAAGACATGCTGGAGGTGGATTGGATGCTTTAACTTGGCCCTAGGTGTGTGTGTGTGTGTGTGTGTGTGTGTGTGTGTGTGTGTGTGTGTGTGTGTGTCTGTGTGTGTGTGTGTGTGTGTGTGTGTGTGTGTGTGTCTGTTTCTCTTCTGTGGAAGGTTGGGTGCCGGGCTGGCAACTCAGCACCATAAAACTCCACTTCCAATTGCTCTGCAGACCATTGTTCTGCTGTGGTGACCTCTAACCAGGAAAAGCCGAAATAAGAAGATGATTAAATATTTGGTTAAAATTATGTTTTTGGACTGGGTACTATAGTTTCTTAACCCATACTTGAGAAGGTGGTGCTTTATTGTATCTGGCAGACATCTATATATTTAAATTGTGTTTGGTTTGCTGGTAAGGATCCAGTATACAGTTGAGCATCTTTCAGATGTTTTGTTGATACTAGTGGTGCAGGTGATTAGCTGTGTATAGCCATATAAGTTAGTTGTTTCTGAGGGAGTGTCATTGTTGATAAACTGCCAGTCAATGTTGAGGTCGCATAGTGTAATAGTTTCTTGTTGAATATGGTGAGACGTCCAGTAGAGGATATTTTCTGCTGTTAAGAAATTGTTACCTGGTGGAATATATATATCTGAGAAACAAAGGAATTTCAACTGCTGATTTTGATGAGTAATATTGATCAGCATTGTTAAATTTTGGGATCTGCAGTTGAAATGGGATTATTTGTAACCAGTTTTTGTAGAGAATGACAACACTGTTTTTCCTATTGAGCCTAGCTATTAAAAATGGATAAAAGTGACCAAACAGACAATGTACTACTGTATCCGTTAGTATTTATTTGTATCAATACAAATTCTTGCCAAACAGTTAAACTTTCAAAGTTATTCCAATTTTATTATAACACAGCTAGAAAAACACGCTATAGACTGATGCTCACTCAGTCAAAACATCACTAAAGAAGAGAAAATAATGTTCAGTTTATACACCCTTTTCAAAGGCCAAGCAAAGTTATTTTAATGTTCTTGTGGTTTGTTCCTCTGGTTTCTGTTTATGTCATCTTATTTTCCTTTGAAAAGTCAAGTTGTTATTTTTGATATGGAAAGTTTCTATTTTTCTTTTTTGAAATGTCAAATAAAAGGTCTTTGTTATCTTTTGACATAAAAGGTCCCCAATATTTCTGAAATGAAAAGTCTCTGAAACGAAAAGCCCCTGTCTGAAATGTCAATGTAAGAACCACTTTCTTCTTTGTATAACAGGATGCTATTTACAGTAAGCCCACAACTGCATGTATTAATAACTAAACTAGACATTTATCAAAACGTGAAATCAGGACCAGCAGAAGACCACTGACACTGCTGCTTGTAGTTTAGCACTTTCTTTCGTTTAATACCAACAAACTTCTTCAGAACAACCAAACAGTGCTCAATCCATTCCTTAAAAAAAAAATTAGTTACATGAATACAATTTTAAAGGCACAGAAACTGTATTGGTAACAGTGGATGTAGTTTTTTTATACACTTCAATAGATCAAAAAATGGGAGTTGAAGTCGTTCACAATTTTTTGGTGAAACATACTACTTTTGATGATGTCATGGTTCAGTCCATTTGTTTGTTACTGGATTTAGTTCTGAGAAACAATTTCTTTTTGGTTGGCAATAAAATTTATCGTCAAACATGTGGGGTGGCCATGGGGGCAAAGGTTGCACCATCCTTTGCCAACTTAGTATTAAGCTGGTGGGAGTTGTCATTCCTGACCAAGTTAGAAAGATTCAAGTTTGTCTCTTTATACAGGAGATTTATTGATGATTTGGTGTTCATATGGAATGGTCCGACTGATGAGTTTAACTTGTTTTTGGAGGAAATGAATGAACATGAAATGGGACTTAAGTTTGTGATGAGTGAAGTAGGCACGGATGTGCATTTCCTGGATTTAGACATCACTGTGGATGTCAATGAGAAGACGTTCTCCAGTATGGTATACAGAAAGCAGACATATACAAACAATTCCCTCCATTCCGATAGTGGACATCCTGACTTTATAAAGTTACATCTAGTCAGGAGACAAGTAATACGTCTCAGTTGGATCATTTCTGAAGATGAGAACTTTATTAGAGAAATCAATAAATTAATTCTCATGTTTATTCAGAGAGGGTACCCTCATGATAAGTTAAAGAGCATTGTTGAAGAGATTCTGCTGGTCAGGAAAGATAAATTTCCACCGATTTTGACTAGCGGGTTTTCTCCTAAAAAGAATGATGGTAGTAGTAATAAAAAGATGGACTGTGCCTTTCCGGTTCCCATTAGTGTCGATTCTCGTAGAATCAAATAAGCTATTTCAAATAATTGGAAAGTGATTTTGGGCAATAGTGATTTAGTTAGGGTTATTGGCGACCATCCTAATTTTATTTATAAAAAGGTAGTCAGTGTGAAGTCCATTTTAGAGATCAGTGAACAGAAAACAAAAGGGCCAGTGCGGACTTATCCTTGTTATAATTGCAAGCAATGTAGATTCATAGATTCTTCAAAGAGTATATTTTACCCTCATAATCATAAAATGGTCACTAGTAAATCTAGGTTTAATTGTAAAAGTTGTGAAAGTCTATTTAGCTACATGTTCCACTTGTTTTAATTTTTTATGTTGGGAAAACGATTAGAGCATTATATAAAAGAATTTACGAACACCGTTTAGCTATTAAAAACAAGGATGTAAATAATGCTTTAGCGAAGCATGCTATGGAATGTGTAAATTTTAAAAAGTTTTTATTTTTTGTCTTGGATTTTATTGATGCAGTTCCCTATGTCACTAATTTTAACAATGTCCTTGAAATTAAAGAATTAAAGTGGCAAGTTTTTTTAGGGGCTGATAAATTTCCAGGGCTAAATTGTGTGTTAAATGTGAAATGTCTTTTAAATGACAAGCTATATTATTAATTTTGTATATACAAACACTATAGGATTTTTACATTATGTTTATGTAAGAATCACATTTTAAATGTGCACATAAATGCATAGAAACAGATACATATACATATTGTTTTAAGTATTGTCCATTGATTTGAGTCTTTTATTGATGACTTAACATGACTGGATTACCAATTAACTAATTTGTATTTAAGAAATGGATTGAGCAGTGTTTGTTTGTTCTGAAGAAGTTTGTTGGTATTAAACAAAAGAAAGCGCTAAACTACAAATACCAGTGTCAGTGGTCTTCTGTTGGTCCTGATTTCACATTTTGTTTTTTTTATTTAGTCTCTAGTTTTGTGAATTGGTGTTCTTTCTGTAAACTAGACATTTACACCAAGTCTATAATAAAGGTCGTAAGCCATTTTTGTCACCTAGCTGTTTGCAAAGCAAGCCATATTATTTTAAAAACTGATGTTCAGCCTTGCACCATTTCCTTACTGCACACACAGTATAACTTTTGGGAAAAAGTATTTTAATTTATACAATCTGTATCACTAAGTATATTAAATCCGTGGGGGGGGGGTAGCTACTTCATTATTTAATATATCTTTATTTAACCAGGTTTCAATAGTAACTAATAAATCCAATATGCATGAATGTTTTGGATTTTGTTACATATGCTTCCAACATTCATGTTTAGGAGCAGGAGTTTGAATTTAGATGTAGACGGGGAAGTAGATGTTGAAGAATTTGTAGTTGTGTTGGCTGGATTGTTGGATTTCTGTTTAGTGGGGCCAGCATTACGATGAATGTTACCATTTAGTTTTCTAAGTAGAATTACTGTGTATAAAATTGTTGAGCCATTTACATTTTAGCTTTTATTTAACTATAATTTTTGTTTGCAAGGACTTTGACTTGATGTATCTATGGTTAAAGAGGTCAGAGAAAGTAGAATAGTAGAGATAAGGTAACATCTTGTGAGAGATCTGAGGTGAGTTTTGATGTCATAAATGTGGGTTATTTGGATTAATATTTATTGGAACTGGAGAGATATAATGTCTAGTGAGGTATGTTAGTGAAGTAAGTACTCAAAATAGCAGCATTTTTGGTTAGAAGCATTGTCAGTAGTGGTGATAATAAATGTAGATTAACATTAGTCTGTATTACATTAAGGGAGACTGATAGGATGAATACAGGAGGGGATACTGGTAAAGATTTGTTTAGAGGTACTGTCAGGGAGAGGGTTTAGAAGACTGCATAAAGTGCAGAGCAGTAATGGAGGAAGAAATGGTATTTTGAATGATGCAAAAAAATTAGACAGTTAGGACTAGATGAAAAGAAAGAAATGTGATTATATAATAGTAATAAAGTAGTTTGTGGAGGTATAGGAATCAGGTGTTATAAGTGACAGGTTGAGATGGGTAATATAACGCTCAATTAAGATGGATGGGTAGGAATTTTGGGTAGGGTATTTGGGTAACCAAGCCTGGGAGACCTTTTACTTCAGAAAGCAATCAGTTTATAGCTGGTGTTGAGTCAATAGCATGGAAACTCAAAACAAAGCAGGTTTTCTTTCAGTTACTGAAAGCAGAGACCAAGGAGCAGGGGGAAGAAGCAAATGCTTTAGACAACTCATCAAATAGTCATGTGAAAGGACAGTGACAAATTAAGTCAGTGGTCCGAAGAGATTAAGGGCTAATCCCTTGTGGAGATGTCACAGCCACTGTCCATCGCACAGAAGGAATATTTCAGTACTTAATGTTAATATACAGTTTCTTTAAGTATTTAATTGGGTAGTTAATAAAACAACAATCATACATCACAACGAACGATGTTACCATCTTTGCTGGCTCATTTCTAATAATTTTAATTCCATTTCTTTGACTGAAGGTGAGATACTTTGTTCCCTTGAATAAGAACTATATGACTCTTCAAAAATGAATTTGTGCACTATGGGTTGCATATCTTGCTAGCTTCAGTTAACCCAGGATGTTGCACTAACTTTTGCTTTGTCTTGTATGTAGTCACCTGGTGTCAACATCAAATGGAAAGTGTTCTCCCAACTTTCAATGCAACACACTTCTTTTATGGCAGTAATTTAGGATATAGTGCAGAGATTCAATTTTAATCTTCGGAGGAGTTCAAGAATTTCAGTGATCTGGTCTGTTGGGTTATCCCCATGAAAGAATTTCAGGCCCACTTCTTACATCATACATGGCTTACAGCAGCGATAGGGTTTACAAGTTTTCTGGCAGATCTCAGTATATGGATTATGCAGTAGACATTTCAGGGCATGCAGGGTCATCACCCCCCTCCTAGATCTCTCTGACTTGTTTTCCTGCCATATTGTTCCTGTTTGGCACATCCCAGTCCATGTCTTATTAATGGGATTTCCTTTTCTTTTTCTTTCCTTGACTCAGTCATTATCTTTGTATTAATTATTTTCTGGAGAGGTGAAAAGCTCATTTGACATCTAGTTTACTCCAGGAATACTTAAGATCATAGGAGAAACACTTCCTTATCAGTCTTCTAGAGCTAAGGACTGTATTCTTAGTGCTTCAGACTCTACAAGCATTCCTTACACTAGAACCTCTTGTAATGAGATATTAAAGTGAGACAGTAGTTGTACAGTACTTTAACTAGTGAGGGAGAACTGCAGTCCTGTCCCTGTGCAAGGAAGTATATTGGAATGAGTCACTAGATGGGACTTTTTTGTCTGTGGGTCATATTCATGCAGAATCAAATGGAAGCCTTGAGTTGCCTGCACTCTCTAGTGCATATCTGCCTTGTTCAGGAGAGTGTTTTGGACATTTTTGAAAGGGGGATCAGTCATCTTGCTCTGTATCCAGGAGTATGAGGGCTACCAAAGTGCTATTTTATCCAAAATTGCAAGGGGATTATATATTACAGAGATTCATAGTGGAATAAGGAAGGTAGCTTTATGAATTCCTCCATTCCCATGCATTCCATACTATTTGATGAAGCTCTGGGAATAAAGGTGTAGGCATTCTTATCATAGTCAGTGCTGAGGACTGTAGTCCTCCACAAGATGACTTCCACAGCCCGAAACTTTGGCTGTTGTAATTCCTAGTTGCCCTCACCTCTCCCATTGGAGATACCAGAGTTTTATAGGTGCATAGAGCCTTCAACATGAGTCATTTACAAGGCAGAATAACTGGGATGAGAGGTAGCCTGGTCCCCCTCATTCTGAAAATCTCAGTTTCTTTCCATGCCTATTTCAGTAATTGTGCTTAATCCAGGCTTCAGTTACTTCATCATTATGGCACATGTTCAGCTATTTTAGAGTAGCTTGAACTGTTGCAAGTCAGGGCTGTGACCCAGCACACAGGAATGAAATGTTTCCTGATGGAGATCTTTTATCTGTATATTCCAGCGAAAAATCAAACTTGACCCAGAACCTGAGCTTTATGATCCATCTTCTATCATGTCTACCCCTCACCTCACTGAGTTGCTGGACCTGCCATTTATGTCCTGGAATGTACTGTTTCAGGTGACCATCATTTTGGATAAGTTGGCTTCTAGTCTTCAGCTATACACATGTAAAGAATTTAAATTTATCCTCCATATGAGTAAACCTCTTTCTGGTTGAATTTTTTTTTTCAAAAAATATTTTTGAGTTGTTAATCATCCATTTATCTCCAACTAATCTTTTTTGGGTACCAAAAATAAAGGAGACTATTCTAGTTCTATGTATGTGATATCCATGAATATGTTTGGACATATGTTTAGATCATATGTTCATTTTTATTTATTTATTTTGGAAATGATGGTACAGTTTAGCATGTTACTGCCTGACAACTTGGTGGGAATATTTCCACCTCTGAAGGCCCTGAGACGACTCACCTAAACTCTTGTCTTGTTTTTCATTCAAGAGCACAGTTCTTTGCAGTCCCTTGATGCCAATGCTAGTTAAAATTATTTAATTCTCCAACACAACCCCCTTCCATGTTCACACATCCTCAATATCCTTCTGTAGCCAAATCTAGTTAATTCAAGGTACTTCTGCTGGATTATATATTTTTTGGCCAGATTATACATCAGGACCTTGCAGCCCAACAGTCACCAGCAAACCATTTGGTTTCTTCCTGTTCTTCTCACATGACTGCTTCAGGAAACCTTACATTACCTTCTTTCCCTTCCATGGTATTGTGACTACTATAGTTGCTTCACCAGACTGAGACTTATGTCTTTCCACCTCACATTAGAAACACTCCTGTACTTTTGATGCCTGATACTACAAAGACTTGTATGGATTTCTTCCCCCCTACCATCTGATATCTCCTCCAGAAATGTGCAGTGGTGGAGACCCCATCTCAATACTCAGCTGGTGTTCTTTAAGTATCTGGGCTGCCAGGTCTGCCCTCACCCATTTCTGGCTTTTCCTACCAGGCCTTTGTCTGGGCATCATCTACCGTTTTTACTATCTGTGATCTTCCTGTTCTGAGCTTGCCTAGTTACTGTAATACATCCTTTATTCTACTACCTTTGGCTTCGCACAGACTTTCAGGTTAATACCTAACCCATTCAACTTACTATTCCCCTCCTCATTCTAGGGATGTTGACCTCTACAGTTCCCCAGACATCCAGATACTTCTAGCTGTTCCTAACGGTTCCTATTACGTTGTCGAAACTATAAAATTTCGAGCACTACAAGATCGAACTTGTATGTTCGAAGTTTTATAATTTCGAAAAAAAAAATTTCCCTTTACCGCACTGTAGTGCGATCTCGGAGTTGGTATATTTAAAGAGTGGGGGGTGCAGGTGGGCTTGCCCCCCTGCTTGCAAGAGTTTATTTCTTTTCTTTTCTTTTTTTTTTTTTTTTTTTTTTTACGTAATCGAAGTTCTGAAGACTCCAGACCATGCCTTCTAGGTGGTCTCCTCTTACCTGATATGTTCTAGGATATGTTTAGTACAGTACAGTGATGACACATGTCCCTTACAAGGCAAACAGTTCTTCCCATTAGTGAGTTTTTGAAAAATTATTATGATGAAAGTAAACAAGTATGATGTCCCATTAGCATCTTATTCCATTCTCATCACCATTAAATCATCTAAGATTACTTTTTCCTCCTTGTGACAGACATCCCTGCATTAACAGGTCAGATTTTGTAAGCTTCTTATGTAGTGTTAAATGTTTCAGCTGTTTGTATCAGATGCACTGATAGATTTCTAGCATTTAATAACCCAGTTAAGCTATTATATACTTTTGTGTGCATAATCTCAGTAAATATTGGGACAAAACTAATGTGTCAGACATTAATAGTTATTTGAATCTTAGACAAACAAACACAATCACAAGTATTTGTCTTTACAAATGTGATCTAAAATAACTCTATTCTTTAATAACTTTTCATTATTAGACATCAAAATATCTGTGAATTTATTTATTTTCAACATATCATTTTAAAATTCTTACATTTTTTAAATTTACATTTAAATCAAATACACCATTGTGTCATATTACTATAAGCAATTTTCATAGACAAATTTTCATAACATATTTACTCAATCTTTCATATCTTTATCTTCCAAAATCACATTTAAGAATCTATGAATAACATTGCTTTTTTCTTTTAACAGCTAACTGCTGGATCAAGCTCACCCTTTCTTCTGTTGTGGTTAAGTCGTATATAAATATTCCAATTCTTTGCAAACTGAAGGACTTTAGCACAGCAGGTCTACCAGTCAACAACTGCATTTTTAACTTCTCACTAATACATATGCATTATTTCAGTAATGCCATCAATCCATCTTACCCTCTACTGCCCTGTCTTCTTTTACCTTCAATCTTTTCCAGCACCAGTATTTTTTCTAGTGAATCCACTTTACACATTATGTGCCAAAGTATTTAAGTTTGAGTTTTACTAGAATTTTACAGTGACCAGTCTTGGCTTATTTCCTTAAGTATTGAGTGATGTGATTTTCTTGCAGTCCCTGTAATTCTCAAAATTTTTCTTCAATGACATGGGTCACAATTTCCATCACACAACCTTACTTATAAGTGTACCTCTCCCAATCATAATTCTTTTCTAGGAAAACAATAAAGTTCACTCTACGGATCTTTATTGACACCGTGATGTCTTTGCTGTTAACGTTTTAACCAGATTGTCAGAACCTTTCTTTTAAGAAACAAGTATCTTTAGATTTCATGCCTGCAGTTACCATCAGCAGAGATCTCTTGAGGCCAGTAAAATAAAATCTGCAAGTGCTTCCATTTATCCCCCACTCAATCTATTCCAACATGACCTGCTTTTTTATTTTATTATTTTATTTCAGTTCAAGTCTTCCTCATTTTCAGCCATCTTACTGGAGTCGTCTCCATGTCTGAAGACATCAATATTTTTCCTAGCTATTTTGATTTGTCTAAAAAACACTTGTATGACATATTCAGCATGTAAATTAAATAAGAAGGATGGGAGTATACAGCCTTGTCGCAACCATTCCCAGTCCTGATCCCATCAGCTATTGCATATTGGAATGTGTCTTATAGCAGACCTAAAAACAAAGCTACCCAGTGCAAAGTTCAGTTAAATCTTGTCCAAGTTGACTCTTGCCCTTGTAGGAGTTGATAGGACCATTTCTCTTTTCCTCATCCTTTCTCTTGCACTACGATTTGCACCATTAATCTGTTTACTGTGGAGTGTAAAAAGAATTACATCCCCTTTTCACTGTAGGTACCTCATCACTGTAGAATTCTTCCTTTACTTTTTTCATGAATGAAGTCAAAAGTCAAAGTCAAAAATAACTTTATTGCCATTTAAATCTACACAAGTGTATATTAAATGAGATTCCATGCAATCAGCTCATCATGCAACAGACAAAAAAGAAATCACATACATAGAAAGACATAATTTAAAACAACAAACTACCATCTTATAAATCAACTCTACAGTTAAGTATATAGCTACATATATTTTTATTAGCACACACTTAAGATACTAAAAATATATATCTAGCAGCAAAGTTCAAGTTATAGTATTGCACATGAACCATGTACCACATTATGGGTGAACAAGCACATGGCAGTAGCAACTGAAGGAAAAAATATTGTACCTGGGTTAGTAGTATAAATTCTAATGGTTGGCTGTGCTTAATCTTCTTCTTCTTCTTTCGGCTGCTCCCATCAGGGGTCACCACAGCAGATCAAATGTTTCCATTTCTTCCTGTCCTCAGCATCTTGCTCTGTCACACCAACCACCTGTATGTCCTCTCTCACCACATCCATAAACCTTATTTTAGACCTTCCTCTTTTCCTGTTACCTGGCAGCTTCATCCTTAGCATCTTTTTCCCAATATACTCTGCATCCTTCCTCAGCACATGTCCAAACCAATGTAATCTTGCCTCTCTGGCTTTGTCTCCAAACTTTCCAACGTGGGCTGACCCTCTAATATACTTATTCCTAATCCTGTCCATCCTCGTCACACCCAGTTCAAATCTTAACATCTTCAACTCTGCCACATCAAGCTCTGACTCCTGCCTTTTTGTCAATGCCACTGTCTCCAACCCATATAACATAGCTGGTCTAACTACCCTCTTGTTAGATCTTCCCTTTCACTCTTACTGGTACTCGTCTGTCACAAATCACTCCTGACACTCTTCTCCACCCACTCCATCCTGCCTGTACTCTCTTCTTCACCTCTCTTCCACACTCACCATTACTCTGAACTGTTGATCCCAAGTATTTAAACTCATCCACCTTTGCCACCTCTACTCCCTGCATCCTCACCATTCCTCTATCCTCCCTCTCATTCACACACATATATTCTGTCTTAGTCCTGCTGACCTTCATTCCTCTTCTCTCTAGAGCATATCTCCACCTCTCCAGGGTCTCCTCCACCTGTTCCCTATTCCCACTACAGATCACAATGTCATCTGCAAACATCATAGTCCACGGGGACTATGATGGTTGGCTGCGCTTAATAAATAATAGATAAAATAATATTGCACAGTGAATGGGAAGTCCCAACTTCCTGGCCTGTCAGTGATCAGACTTAATGTTGGAATTAAGAAGTGTGATCATCTTCGGATAAAAACTATCTTTCAATCTACTTGTCCTGCATTGAATACTGCTGTATCTTTTACCCGATGACAGGCTCATAAACAGACTGCAGGATGAGTTACATCATTTAGTATTTTGGTGGCTGTCTTTAGGCTCCTCTATGTATAAAGATCTTGGATTGTTGGCAGACAAATGCCATTTATCCTCTTGGCAACTCTCACACTGATTTCTTATCTGCGATTGAACAGCTCCCACACCATACTGAAAAATTGGATGTTAGGATGCTTTCAATTGCTGCTCTGTAGAGGGTGGAAAATGCTGACAATGGTAGTTTCACCTTTTTGAGTCTTCTGAAAAAGTGGAGATGTTGGTGTGCTTTTTCCACTATGTGACCAAGAGAGATCATCAGACTCCGAGGAATTTGGTACTGCATACCCTTTCCATCATCTTGCCATTGATCAGGTGTGGTGTATGGGGTGCTTGCATCTTCTTGTGGTCTATGATGATCTCTTTTGTTTTACTTACATTCAGGTCAAGGTTATTTCTTGCATACCAGGCAATTGGTGTCTTAACCTTTTCTCTGTTCTCATCCTCCCTCCTGATGAGACCCATGACTGTGGTGTCATCAGCAAACTTGATGATATGATTTGTATTGAAGTTTGCTGTGCAGTCATGGGTTAGGATAGTAAAAAATAGGGGTCTGAGATCGCAGTCCTGAGGAACACCTGTGTTGAGTGTTATACTCCTAGAGGTATTCTTGCACACACAAACCTTCTGTGGCCTGTTAATCAAAAAGTTCAGGATCCAATTGCAGAGGTGTTTGTTGATGCCCAGTTGTACCAGCTTATTGATCAATTGCATAGGGACAGCTGTGTTAAAAGCTGAGCTTAAGTCAATGAATAGCATTCTCACATGGCTGTCCTTTCTCTCCACATGCTCAAGAGCAAGATGCAATGCGACCGTTATTGCACCAGCCATGGATCTATTTTCTCTGTAGGAAAACTGCACTGGATCAAAAGTTAATGATAGTTCTGCAGTCAGGTGTTTCCTGACTAGCCTCTCAAAACATTTCATAACTGTGGATGTTAGTGCAACAGGCCTGAAGTCATTGAAACTGGAAAGTGAAGCTTTTTAGGTTGACGGATGATAGTTGTTACTTTGTAACATGAAGGGACCTTTGCTAGGCCAAGTGAGGTGTTAAATATATCTGCGAGTACTGCACATAGTTGGTCTGCACAGCTCTTTAACACCTTACCCAAGATATTATCTGGACTAGCCACCTTTCTGGGTCTGACTTTCTATAGCACCCTCTTTACTTCTGTCAGGATAAGGCTGAGTACTGTGTCATACCTGTCTGTGTGTAACCTTTGCACAGTTGTCTCCTCAAATCTTCCAGAAAAGGTATTCAGCCTGTCTAGGAAGTGTGGGTTATCATCACATTGTTCAGGTCTTGTTTTATAGTCCGTAATTTGTTGTATACCATGCCACAACCGTGTGGTATCCCTCATGTCCTCGAAGTGGTTTAGTACCTTCCTCCCATATTCCCTCTTAGCCTCTTTTATGCCTTTTTTCAGGTTTGTCCTTGCAACACTTAAGGCTTCTCTGTCATTTGCCCTGAATGCTGAATTTCATGCCTTCAGAAGATCATAGACCTTACTTGTAAGCCATGGCTTTTGATTAGCTCTTGTGATGATGCTTTTGATCTCTGTGACATCATCAATGCATTTTATGATGTAAGCCATCACTGCTTCTGTATATTCATCTAGGTCAATGTGCTGGTCTGTTGTGGCTGCCTCCTTGAAAATGCTGCAGTTAGCATACTCAAAACAATCCTAGAGAGCTGATAATGCTCCCTCAGGCCAAATCCTGATCTGTTTCAAAATGGTTTCTCCCTGACCAGAGCAGGTTTATAAGCAGGCACCAGCATGATAGAAAGATGATCTGAGCTGCCAAGGTGTGGATGCCACACTGCTTTGTCGGCTTGCTTTATACTGGTATACACTTTATTCAAGGTACTCCTACCCCTTGTTGGGGAGTTTACATTCTGGTAGTAATGGGGGAATACTGCCTTTAGATCAATCAGCCTGATTAAAATCACCAGCTATCACATGAGCAAATTCAGGGTGTTTATTCTGCATGTCACAGGTAGGCTGGTACAATTTTGTGAGTGCCTCATTTGTGTTAGCAGTAGGTGGGATATACACCACTGTTATGCAGATTCCATTTAGCTCTCTAGAAATATAAAAAAGTCTACATTTTATAGACAGAAACTCCAGATTCTCAGAGCAGTGAAGCATAATGACCACACACTTACTGCACCATCTGTTATTAACATAAATGGAGACTCCTTTTCCCCTACCTTTTCCACACAGTGCTTGGCTTCTGTCTGCACAATACAGCGTGAATTCTGTATAAAATTAACTGCATTATCACTGATATTGCTGTGTAGCCGTGTCTCAGTAATCATAATTAAACAAATGTCTCTTTTTTCTTTGAAGAGAGTTCCAACCTTAAGTAGCCATCTTGTTGTCAAGAGAACAGACATTTGCAAGCAATATTGAGGGCAGTGCAGGCCTGTGAAGGTTTGCCTTTAGTTTAGCAGCAGTACCAGCTCTCCATCCTCTTTTTCTTGTTCTTTCACATCTCTTCATTTTTTCTTACTTATCCAGCGTGTTCCAATACCACCCATCTCATCTTTCAGGCACTCAGCAGCATGCAGTGTTAAGATCCTTAACTTGTAGAAATCTGAGACTGTTGTAGGCCCCACAGACTCTCCCGACAATAGAACGCCAGTCCAACAGCATGGTGATGAAGTATGTTTGATATTCCAGCAATTTCTGTCTACTGTAAACTCCTGTATTTTCATTTAACAGACTAGAACCGGGTTTTTCTTGCATTTTTGTGTTTAAAAGAAAAAATTAAGCACTTTTCCCTGATGAGCTGATGCAGCCTCTGCCTCACAGGGCACTGCCATTTTTTTAAGGCAGCATTTGTTTAGAAAAGGTTTATTGGACTTTCACCTGCAATTTGTTTCCCACTCAGATGAGTTACAAGTCAGTGTAGTGAATATTTGCAGGACTGGTGTCTCTGGAGTCTGTTTACTTATCTTTAGCAAAAACTAACGATTTCAGTAACTCAGTCTTGAGAAAACATTACTGGCTCAAAGTCATTTACATTGATTTTAGCACAATATCCTCAATAAGCTATTTATTGTATTTGAAAACCTGACTTTGTAAACACTCACTGCAAACTGAAATTAGAAAATGGGGGCCAGCGAAAGTGAAAGAGTGTCATGCCCATTAAAGGAGACACCAACTTATTGTATGGATGCTAAATGGACTGTTGTGGTAGAAACAACAGCTGGCAGAAACTTACGTGGTACGTGTTTTGAAGTAATTTCCTTTAACAGCCAACATGGGCAACCGGTGCTCCACACCAGAGGTCAATTCCTTGTTGGTCAGATCCAACCATAAGCTAATCACCCTAGACATCCATATCCCTCCCCCACCCCCCATTAGGGAAACCACAGTAAAAAATTTCTCCAAAGCCAACTTCACGCTTCTTAAGACAGAAGTGGCAAACTTCACGACACCCATGCTGACGGACAATAGAGGTATGACTGCTGACTCCTACACAAATGCACTTTATAAGCACTTACATGAGTGCATGGATCGTGCAATCCCTAACAGAACCAAGATGCTATCCTCCAAAAAAAGGAAGCCAACCTGGTGGTCCCCTGCCATAAACAAACTCTACAACAGAAGAAAGAGACTGTTGCAAAAAAGGGTAAAATCCCATGATTGGAGAAACTCCCTGGTCAGCTTCAGTAAGAAGCTGAGATCCCTCATAAAATCCTCCAAAGCTAGTTATGAAAACAAAATCGCCACTGACTCTAAAGACAACCACAAAGCATTCTATAGCTATGTCAAGAATCTCAATGGCAACACTCAGATCTGCTCTGAGTTACAGCACTTCTTCTTTGTCTTTCGGCTTTTCCCGATTAAGGGTCGCCACAGCGGAACTCTGGTCCACTAATAATTGGCAGTAGAGTTTTACGTACTGGCTTGCCGGACCTAACGCACAACCTTAAATGAAGGAATGCCCATTCACACATGTCGCCACACAGAAGACACTCTAACTGAGAACCGAACGGGCAACGTCTAACTGTGAGGTGACAACACTACCGCAGCATCACCACCACAGTTCTGACAATAGCACTAAATATACAGAACCAACGGATATTGCCAGCATCCTGGCAGATAGGTTCAGTGCTAACTTTATCCCTCTGTCATCCCCTAAAGGTCCCATCTCTATACCAAAAGAATGCAAAGTTCCTGTAATCACGGCTGCACAGGTAAAAAACACACTATCCAAAGCCAACAACACAGCATCCATGGGACCTGACGACATCTCAGGCTGTGTTCTACATGAACTACAGAACGAACTGGCACCCCACCTAAGTACCATGTTCAATCATAGCCTCACCTCAGGCTATGTGCCCACTGAATGGCACACATCGACAGTTATCCCACTCCACAAAGGGGGAGCCACCGCAGGCCCTGGAAACTACCGCCCCATTAGCCTAATGAGCCTGGTCTGCAAGGCTATGGAGCGTATCATCATGGAACTTATAAACAATGACATTGTTAATCTCCAAACTTAGGACCCCACCCAGTTCGGGTTTGTAAAAGGCAGATCATGTCTCCTAAACCTGATAGACTTCTTTGAAGCAGTCACCAAAGCCGTAGATGAGGGTAAGGTGGTTCACACAGCCTATCTAGATCTCACCAAGGCTTTTGACACCATCCCCCACCCTGGAATTATAGATAAACTCACTAAACTAGGTATAAATCCCTATGTCACAAGATGGGTTGCCAACTGGCTCACTGACAGAATCCACACTGTGAAAGTAGCAGACTCCAAATCCAGGTTCAGACCAGTGACAAGTGGAGTACCACAGGGTTCAGTCCTGGGTCCTCTCCTGTTTGGTATCTACTTCTCTGAAGTATAGGCCAACACAGAAGGTCTTTGGCTAACGAAGTTCGCAGATGACTGCAAACTAGGAACCATAATCAAAAGATGTGGACATCCTACAAAAGGGCCTTGCTGAGACAGATGCCTGGTGTCAAAGCCATGGCCTCAAGCTCAATGCCAAAAAGTGCATTATCATTCTTTTTGGTAAAAACTCAGTACCCATGAACTACCACATAGGTGGTAGTCTACTTAACACCAAAAGTGTGATAAGAGACCTTGGGACACAGGTGGACAGTAGTCTCTCCTTTGATAATCACATTGCCACAGTAGTCAGGAAATCCTTCTATGTGGCACACCTCATCACAAAAGGTTTCTCATCCATGAAAAAAGAGGTCATTGTTCCCCTCTACTCGTCACTCATTAGACCCATTATAGAGTACAATGCCCCTTTTGGTATGTACCCCACAAGACATCTACAACAACTGGAAAGTCCACAAAAATACCTCACAAAGAGGATTACCGGCCTCAAAGAGATGCCCTATGCAGACAGTCTCAAAAAACTGCAGCTTTACTTCGTTGCATATCGCCTACTCAGAGGCGATCTCTGCCTAACACACAAAGCTATGTCAAACCCAGAGCTTTTAGACATGCTCCACTTAAAGAAATCCCAGTCCCTACGAGCTACACGCTCTAGGGACCTAAACCTCATCACCACAATAAACAGAACATGCTGGAGGGATAGATTCCTGTTCCAGAGACTTCCCATACTCTGGAACAAACTATCTATCTATATCAAACAAAGCTCCTCATTAACACTCTTCAAGAAAAATCTTGATGATTGGATGGGAGATAGGAAATTCACCCCGGGGATCACTTCTGTGGCTCTGCTCGACAGTGGCACAGGAAAATAATTTTCTTGGGTGGCGAAAGCCAGGGTACCTTTGGCTAGGCTTATATAGGCCCTAGAGCCAATAGCCTAGTACCTACCTATGAACCTATGAACCTATGAACAGATAGTTATACTTAGCTATGTATGTGCCATTAATAGGCCTTTAAATATGATATAGGTTTAAGTGGCAGGTGTTTGAATGTGATCAGTAAAATCTAGGATCAAGTCAGGAAATTCTACCTGCATAAACAATAAAGCAGTGAATTGCTAGAATACTTTTAACAGTGGATTTATGTTATGCAGTGTATGTATGTATGTATATATTTATTTATTTAAATTTGTTAACCAAGGTAGAGCACTAGTCTCTCTGGACCATTTACAGATTCAGCCTGGAAGCTTAAAATAGAAAATGGAATAAAGTACAGCATACAAAATTCATTTTACAGTATACAGTGTGGCAAGAAAGTAACAAAATTAGCAAACATAAAATACAAATTCAACTTGAAATAATAAACATTGAAAAGGAGATGATAAATTGTAATTAAGAGAGCAATTAAGTAGACAAATAAAAAGTAATGGGAGTTCATTGTTTTGTGGGTTTAAATATAATTTTAAATGCCTAAGAATCAGTTGGCAGCACAGTATTTTATTTTATTTAAGTTTGATGACTGGGGAAGTCCACTAGGCCATAAAGAGCCCGTTTTCAGTGGAGGCCCGGGGAGAAAAGCTCTGAATATTGCAAGTTACATATTACATGTTACAAAAGAATAACAAAGATTTGTACAGAACAATTAAAACATTTACAGAAATATAATACATTATGTAATGAGCTTTTAGTGAGTTAACATTTAAACAGAAGGTTACTAGCCCTTTTGGAGGTTGGGTAAACTGAACATTTGCAGAAAAGACATTTTTGTCAAATAAGCTCTTCATAAGCAAACATTAAACAAGTAGCTACTAGCCCTTTGCAGGTTATGTGGACCATTTTGTATTGAGAGGGTACCAGAAAATTGGATTATGGAAAGTATAGTACATTAGATAGCAGAGAGAAAATCAGTCCCTGGTAGGGTGACTGTTTTAGGTTGAGATGAAGCAATAGAATTTGTAAATAGTAATGATTTCAGTGCAAGGTAGAAAGAGATGGGATGGACAGGCATTTATTTTGGAGCATGACATGGGTATTCCCATTTGGCTGATAGATGAGAGAATAGCTGAGATTTGAAATTGGTATGGTTTGGAAGGTTGCAAAGGTGGGGGGTGGGCACCACTGCTTGGCTAAGGAGTAGGACAGTAGTAGGTGGCCAGGAGGTCATGCTGGTTTGTGGCCCTGAAGGAGATTTTGGTTTGTGGATCTGAGTTGGTGGTTGGGTATTTAGGATTTTAAAGATGTAGCAAGAGATGGACAGTTTGTGGGTTTAAAGATGAGCTTGTGGTGAGTTGTAGGTAACTGAGGTAGTTGGGGAGTTCAAGCCAACTGAGGGTGAGGAGGGAGTGGCAGTGGTGGGATGAGTTTTTTGAATTGCTTGCAAATTTGCAGATCTTGTGGTAGCAGGATTCAAGTTTGGATTGTAAGCCGAGGTTGAGATTTGTGAACAGAGGGGCACCATACATCAGGGAGGTGAGCAGGAAGGTGGATGCCAAGGTTTGACGGGTAGAGGGGCTGAGGAAGCGGTTGTGTCTGTAGAGGAGATCTATCTTTTGGTGGATGTTTTGATTGCAAAGTGGATGTGGATATCAGATTTTAGTTCATCATCAATGATGATACCAAGAAACTTGGTGGTGGGAACGATTTCAAGGGGGGGGGGTGTTGTTCTGGCTCTGTACAGTGAATGAGGTGTTGTCAATAATAGAGTTTTCGGTAGGAGAAAAGATAATTAGTTTGGTTTTATTTGCATTTAGAGCTAAGTGGTTGGACTGCATCCAGGTTTCGGTTGTGGAGAAGGCTCACTGGGTTTTTGCAAGGAGCTCGGAGGGTGAGAAGGCTGAGCAGATGATAGTCGAGTCATCTGCATATTGGATGACAGATGACTCTGGGATGGAGTGGTGAAAGTTGTTGATAAACAGGTTAAAGAGTAGAGGGCCAAGAACAGAACCTTGAGGGATGCCTGTGGGTGTATGGAGGAAGGGGGAGGTTGAAGTTTTCCATTGGACACCTTGTTGGCAGTTGGACAGGTAGCTGCAAAACCAGGCTATGGTAGAGGAGAGAGATGTAGGGTGGAAAGCTGGGATATGAGTAGGGTGTGGGAGATTGTGTTAAAGGCTTTTGACAAATTTAGGAATAGCGTAGATACAAATTTACCTGAGTCTCGTTCAGTGTTGATGGTTTTCAGAAAGGAAAGAAGGGCAGTCATGGTGGGGTGGCCAGGGTGGAAGCCATACTGGGTAGGGGAGAGGATATTGTTTTGGGTTAGGTGTGTGATTAGTTGTACTTGGATGGTTTTCTCTAGAATTTTAGAAAGAGGGGAAAGGATGGCAATTGGCCTGAAGTTGGTGGTGTCAGTATTCTTGCCACCTTTGTGTAGAGGGATGATGTAGGCATGGTGCCAGCTGGAAGGAATGTATGATTTTTGTATGGATGTATTTATAAGAATAGAGATGGGATAGGTGATGTTGTGTGCAGATAGTTTGAGGAAGATAGGTGGAAGATTGTCAGGTGCATTGTGGCAGGGTTTGAGTTGGAGGAGGAGTCTTTTTATAGTGCTTGTGGGAATGGGAGTAAGGCAGAAGGGTGTGGAGGGGGGTAAGTGATTGGGGTAGAGGTTGGGGTGGGAGGGGCTGGGGTTGGAGGAAGGCGGTGGGAAGGAGGTGAATAGTTTGGCTATGCAGTCTATCAAGAATGAGTTGAACAGGGAAGCTGTGTCAAGGTCAGAGAGGGTGGGATTAGGACAGGGTTCTTTTTATTACCAGGGTGCAGAATTGATGAGATGGAGTCCCAGAATTATTTAGGGTTTGTTGAGTGCATGGACTGGAGTTTGGAGTAGTGAGCTTTGCGATCTTTAGTTATTAGCTTTTTTGTGGAGTTTCAGAGATAATTAAATTCTAAGAGGGAGTTTGGGTTTTTATGTTTTTGATGCTGTTTCCATTTTTTGTCCCTTTGTTGCACGGCTAGTTTAGTTTCTTTTGATAACCATGGGCAGGGATTGGTTTTGATGGGTTTGGTTCTCGAGGCGGCTTGCTGGTTGAAGAGGGTCAGGAATGAGTGGTTAAAGTAGGATACAGCATCATCTAGTGGGAGGGTTTTTAGAGGGGACCAGTCAATGCACTTTAGGCATTCTGAGAAAGTTTGGGGATTGAAAGAAAAGAGGTTGCGGGTTTGAATGTAATGGCGTTGTTTTTGTAGAGGAGATGGGAGCCGGTCGGTGAAGGTAGGTAAGTGATCACTAAGAAGGTCTGGTATTATTCCAGCTTTGGTGATTAGATTTGGATGAGTTGTTAGGATCCAGTCAATGATGGTTCCAGAGGTACCATCTTTATTTGGTCTGGTTGGTGAATGAATTAGCTGGGAGAAATTGTATAGGTTCATAGTGTGGGAAGGGGCGTCAGAGTTAATAGTGGTCCAGTTGATGTTGGTATCACCAAGGATATATGTTTCATTATTTATGTGGGAGGAGAACCAGGATAGGATGTTCTCAAGTGTTTTGATGTTATCACCTGGGGGGATATAGAGAGCAGTGATACATATGGATTTGTGGTTATTTATTTTTTAAAAGCCTATTGTAATTTTAGCACTGGCAAAGGTTGGAATTTTATTGGTGTAGGGAGTTGTGGTATGGCAGGAGGTGTAGATTATAGCTACTCCACCTCCTTTTTTGTGGGCTCTGTCATTGCAAATGTTTTGGTAACCTGGTGGTAGGATTTTGTGATCTTTTATGTAGGATTTGAGCCAGGTTTCAGAAATGGCGGCTATGTTGGAGTGGTTATGGGACAGCCAGGCATGGAAGTAAGGGATTTTGTTTCTAAGGCTTTGAGCATTAAGTGTAGTGAGGTGAATGGACTTAGCTTTTGTGGGTGGAGAGGAGAGTTTGGAGACAATATTAGAGGTGGGTCCGGGGTTAGCGTGGATGCCGCTGGCAAGTGAGAGAGAAAATGGATGGAGGAGTACAGTGCGGTAGTGTGGTGGGGATGGATAGTATGGGTGGAGTGAGACTAGTGATTTTTTGGTATGACATTTAGGAGATGAGTGTAGGGGGGGTGGGGAGTGCAATAGCTTAGGTTTGAATAGATATGTAGTGTTGGAACTGGAAAGTTCATGTGAGATGGATGAGTAAGAGGGGGAGTGAGGATGATGGTATGAAGCAGTGGAGTGTGTAAGTGAGGTATGGTAAGGGTTGGGAAACTGTGTGAGATAGGTCAGAGAGAGAGATTAGTAGGGCTAATGGAGTAATTGTGACTGCTGATGGGTAGACCATTGTAGGAAAGGAAAATAGATGAGGAAAAAATTGCTGTAACAGAGTTAGACAACCTCAGTGAAACAAACGTAATATCAATGTCTTTCATGTTCTATAGCAAACACTAGGCAGCAGAATTACTTAACAATAACATTCTACTAGTTCAATTATATCTCAGCTACAATCAGTAGACAGATTGCAGATAACACAGAAAACTAATAATTTCAGTTTGTACAAAAACAGCGAAAATATTTAAATTGTAAACAAGTTGTATAAAACAGTGACAAATGGATGTGGTTTCATTGTAGTAAAAAAATCAGTTTTACTGAGTTCCACTATAAAAGACCAAGGGGAAAAAATCCCCTGACTATAAACTGCCCAAACATAAAAGACTAAAACTTCTACTAAGCAAACCTCTGCAGATGGTTTTTGCAGGAAGAAAAAAACTCTGTACCACATATTGGGGGCTTTGCCTCACACCACCCTTACCTCATCATACTATCTCCATAGTCATAGTACCATGGGAAAAGGACAAACACCCTAATAAGGCAAACACAGTACTCACACTGTGAGCTCTTAGTTCCATTACATTAACAGCAAACATGGTTAGGAAAACATGCAGAAATGGAATTGGTGGCTTAGTATTTCATAAATAAGATGGATGCCACTTGTAAGTCATTTAAATCTGCATTTTGTTCTAGTGAATAAGTTCATATACTCCTTGATTGGAGGAGAAAAATAACATACAGAAGATCTTCTTTTCAAAAGTTAACTTATAGAACAGTTTTGCCCATAGAGAAAAAATACAGATATTTGTAGTTTAAAATGCCAGTAAAAGACTGTAATGTGTACAGATTAAAAAGGCAGTAAAAGGAAGTTCAGGTATTCAAGCAGAACCATCTTACTGCAGTATTTCATTTTTACAGGTCTTTTTTTCCCCTTGTCATTTGATGTCCTTCATTTTATTATGGTTTTCTGTCAAATGCAGTGTGTTAAAACCAGAATATAATGTGTATAATACATGAAGGAGTTCTAAAAGAGGGTTTTGTTTACCTATGGGCTATGTTGTCAATTAATGTTTCATAGCATATTAACACCTATGCACATGTCATGGCTGAAAAGGTAGAGCACTTGCCTTTGATACTGCAATATCAGAAGCCTGTATGTTCTAGTCCCACCATAGGTGCTGGGATTCATTTTGCACTGCTCCTTCGGATGAGATGTTGAACCCAGGTGCCTTCTCCTTGACTGGGTGGTAACTTGGATGTAAAAGATTCCAAGGCACTTATCAAAAAGAGTAAGGGAACTTCCATAGTATGTCAGAAAAACTCCCATCATCATGTATGACTTTTTCCTGGGGTTTCCCTGAAAAGAGCCAGTGGCCTAGTGGAACTAATCTAGTCAATATACCATGCCATTTTAATGTGTCATTATGTTAATGCATTTAGATAAGAACATTTTCCAACCTCTTAGATGCTAAAAAATATTTTACAATTACAGTGACATTTTTAACCATGTATTTATCTTCTTGTAGCCTGTTGTTGTGACTTTCGGCTTTTCCCGGTTAGGGGTCGCCACAGTGGGAACTCCGGTCCACTAATGATTGGCAGTTGATCTTTACGTACCGAGTTGCCAGTCCTGACGCACAACCTTCAACGAAGGTACGCCCATTCACGCATGTCTCCACGCAGAAAACACTCTAACTGAGAATCGAACTGGACAGCGTCTTACTGTGAGGCGACAATGCTTCCGCAGCTCTTGAAGTCTAATCTACTAAATAGTCTCTCTTCTTTTGAAAGCATTCCTAAACATTTCCTTCCCTTTGATCTTTATATACTTGATTTGGGTATAGTCTCCATTCTCTGTAACTTCAGGATTAATGGTACAATCACTCAAGGCTGGCAGAACAGATTCTTTCATAGGCAAAAATAAATCTTGTGAAGGACTGCAACAGATGACTTGTTCAGTACTGAGTGAGTTTAGTAATGTTTGTGTTGTAGCCCTTGCAAAACATTACCGATATTCCCAGATAAGTTAAAATATTTTCTGGTGTCATTCGTAGAGTACACCATTTGTCATAGATGAAGTAGGAAACCATTCCTTATCTTTCTTATTTTTTTAACATATAATGTGTGTGTGTGTGTGTGTGTGTGTGTGTGTGTGTGTGTGTGTGTGTGTGTGTGTGTGTGTGACATAATATATAAACATTGGAATTTATTAACTATAGATCCCCTCATTAAGGTTATTGCAGGTGAACAACCACAGTTTTTATTTAAAAATAAGAAAAATTTATTTAGACTTTTATGCCATCCCTTTAATAATGAGCTTTTCCCCCAAGATAATTTACATCTAGGAACTAGACTTTGCTATAACTGTAACTTTTGTTCTTATATTTGTGATTCTGCTGTTTTTGTACATCCTAATACTTCACAAATATATAAGTTTGATGTAACAGCTGATTGTAACACCAAACATGTTGTTTATCTTGCTGTGTGATCCTCCTGTCCTGCCTTTTATGTTGGCAAAACTGACAGGAGACTTAGAGACATGGTGAGAATACACTTGTACCAAATACGTATTAAATCAGGCACAAATGCACTTTCTAAACATATTATAGCTACTGATGACACATATTCTTTTAAATTTATGGTTATTTATATTAATATACCCAGTTTAAGAGGTGGAGACGTTAGGAATTTTACAGAGAGGAATGAAACGAATTGGATTTTCAGATTCCAAGCCCATTTATACCCTGGTTTAAATGAGAAAATCCCTATTAAACCAGCTCTTAAAAACGGGAGGCTTGTTTTTAAGTAAATTCTGTATATTTTTAAGTAAATGTTTAAGCAAGTAATATAATATATTATATTATATATATGTATTTATTTTTAATAATATATTTTTTAACAATACATTTTATATATGTCATTTATTGATTGTTTCCCTGATATATATGATGTATATATTTAATTGTATTTTTATGTGTTTTTTCTTGTATTTAAACAATGTACTTTTGTTGGTATATTTATTTCTTATGCCTTCCTGATGGGATACTTGTGGTACATAAGGTTGAGACGTATGTGGATTTATCTATTAACTAATTAATCTTATTTGCCTATTTACCAATTGTGATGTCATGATTTAATAGGTTATCCACCTACAAATAGTGAAGCACATTCACTCAAATTATATCACTGAGGTCTGAAGAAGCCACTTTGGTGAAAGTGCTTACCTGTTTTTCATCTTCGAATAAAAGGTTTTTACTTGAAGTCTTTGTGATTCATTTTTGAATTATAGAATGGACATTACTTGGTCTGAATAGACATCTATATGGTAACTACTATCGACTACCAGAGGTTGTCACTGAGCCTACTTTATTCTTCCTTATGTATTTATATGTTCCCCACTGGGATCATGGATAGTGATCCTTTTTGTGAATAACTGAATGACCTTTTAATAAGATGGGGCTTGAGTTAATAAAAATACTTCTGGTATATAATGACACACAGTTCCAAAGTCTGAATATAGAATTAATGGAAGTAGAAAGTAGTATACAGAGCCATCAAATTTCTCTGCTTTTGCCAGACAGTGTGATGCCATATTTATTGATACAGATCATTTTACCAAAACTATTATAGAGAGGAAACTTTAGAAGCTTAAAATAGATATTCCCACTTATTCAGGAAAGAAAACATGTCCCTGGTGTCTTTTGGTTGCCAAAAGGCATATTTCATGCCTAATGATAATAAGAATTCAAATAAAAATAACACTAATAATATTAATAAACCTGAATATGCTGAAGTTGTACGAAGTCCATTAAAATGACCAATGATATTAATAAAAATTATTTAAAAATAACATTAATAATATTAATAAACCTGAATATGCTGAAGTTGTACGAAATCCATTAAAATGACCAATGATATTAATAAAAATTATTTAAAAATAACATTAATAATATTAATAAACCTGAATATGCTGAAGTTGTACGAAGTCCATTAAAATGACCAACGATATTAATAAAAAATATTTAAAAATAACATTAATAATATTAATAAACCTGAATATGCTGAAGTTGTACAAAGTCCATTAAAATGACCAATGATATTAATAAAAATTATTTTTAGATCAGCAGATAGAACTGCTGTATATATCATTAAGAAGACCCCCAGAATACAACAGCAACAAATGCTGTTGAAAACAGATGTGAAGGATAATTTTTAAGAACATACGTCTTCACAGATGAATTATCCCCTTCACAGGGAGAGGGGGAGAAGCACAGGAACATTGAAAGGGAGTAGAAGGAGAAGATAAATGTCTGGAAAGATGTTTTTTAAGCAAAAATGTTTTTTAAGTTGACTGAAGTATTTCTATGATGCACAACTCCAAGTATTATATAAAGGTCGTTAGTTTGAACTGATGGCATTTCTTGAAAGTTATTGAGCCATGTCAAAGCAATGAATGTAGATTGAGACCTTGTACTTTTAACCCCCCCCCCGTCTACTATTCAAACCTTTTATGGTATTCGTGAGAAAAATGTCAAAGAGATTTTTGTGAATAAAATTAAAGGAAATTAATTTCAGATGCGGACACCTAGGGCCAGATTCACTAAGTGTTCACTAAGTAGAGATGATATGTATTCAATAGAATTCTTATCACATTTTCTGTGCTTTCTAGTCACTCAGAAAGATTACACTAAGTGTACATGTAGTCCACACTTTGTGGTAACCTTTATGAATCTCTGTAATATTTAAAGCTGCAAGAATACCAGTAGGAAAACTAAAATTAGGAGGAAGAAGGTATGTGTTACGTCTGTGCTGTCTTTTCACACAGAACAGTGTACACTTGGTGTAGGCTTTATTGAATCTGGCCCATAGAGTTAAATTTTTTCTTGTACGACTACTTCTCTAATTTCCTAAATCCGCATCTGCACACTGAGCAGCTAGTTTGCAGACTGAATGGCTGCTTTGCATTCTGAGCCACCCCAAGCTTGACCATAGGTAGTTTTAAGCAGTCTTGATAGTATCGTCACTCTTACAGCAATCAAAGAAATCATCTATAAACCTCCCTTTTACTGTCCCCTATCAACTAAGCAACTAGTAGCCAAAGCCTTGGACAGGTACTTCCTTGCTATCTCCACAGCTAGCCTGGTGGAAATGAGTGTCCTGAGGCAATGCAGCAATTGCCTCATGTTTTCTTAGAACTACCTAATCCACAAACACATGAATAAGGTATGTGAAAAATATAGTTTTGCAATGTCATTGAAGGCAAAGCTCTCACCTTCAAGCACTTACACTACCAAACAGGTTGTCAGTATCACACGCACATTAGCCACTTCACATAGCACATACCAGTCACAGAGTCCCACACATGCCGAGGGTATTAAATGTAATCTCTGCAAATCACAAAGTCCTCCTAGACACTGCACACACAAAAAATCCTCAGCAACCTCAAGTACAGTCCACAAAACCCAACAAGACCCATACTGTCACAACCCATAGTGACTCAACCTCTAAGCTCATAAGTTATACTACTACACAGTCCAGTATTCTGGTTATAGATGACTCCATAGTGATACACAAATTTGTCTTGTTCACCATGCGAAGCAAGAAGACAGTTACAGTCAGCCACCTAACAGGGACTATGATCCATCATATCACTCATGCACTCTGATCACTAAACTCCCAAGTACAAGTACGACTGTCATAGTCCATGTCGGTTATTAACAATCTGAGATATTCCTCCCTGGACTGTATGAAGAGAAAGACATGAATCTCTCAGAAGGTGTGTCCCAGGCTGGTATGAGCCTAGCATTGAGCAGCATTCTACCTTCACCAAAGATGATGCCACAATATGAACAGAAGATGGCTGACTTTAATAACTGCCTTACACTGTGGACATTTTGATAAATGTGAGAGATGGGATGTTCTTCACTATCTACTATCTGGGGCAACACTTGCCAGATATGCCCTTGCAACCCCCCCCCCCCCAATACCATCTGATACCAAATTCAGAGGTGTTGTTATGTATCAAGAACCATTTCTAAATGGTCCCTGGTATAAGCCACGAACCGTTTAGAGATATCAGGGCCTATCAACATAGTTCTAAACATATGAGATTTTTTCTGTTTTCTTAAATGCTTGTTCAACTTCATTTGTTCATTGAACTTTCAGTGAAGCTTTACCTTTGGATAGGTCAGCTGGTGCACATGAAGGAAGCAAAGTCCCATCAAGCTTGTGGGTATAGCTTATCAAGCCTAGAAATGCTGTAATCTGCCTTTTTGCAGTTAGCCTAGTATTTACAATATCTCTGCCTATTATGTATCACAAATAGTGGACTTCTTTCATACCTAGTTTATATTCAGCTGGATTAGATGTCACTCTAGCTTGGCACAAGGAATTCAAAAGAGCTTGGATTTTAGGAAGATGATATTTTGAGGCTTCAGGAAATGTTACATCATTCATGTAGGCTGCAGTACTACTGACATGAAGTCTCAGAATCTCGTTCAGCACCCTCTGCAGTTCTCTAAGATAAGCACTCCTATTATATGCTCTCTGTTGTGCACCCTGGACACTGTCCATACGTTCTCTTACTATAGGCAAGCATGTCCTAAAGGTTTGACAAAATATTCTATCATGCTTTTTAAAGGGTGTGTTCTATTCCTCCTGTTTCTTTGGTCATATCTAGCAGGTCTTAGGGGTATCTACCATGTATTAGCTCAAATGAGTGTTAATCTGTTTGAGAATTACAGTACTTCACTAATATGAAACAGAAGATATAGAAACAGGTGGCCCCAGTGCCTTCCATCCATACATACAACATTTTGCATGGATTTTAACATTTTAATAAAGTACCCAACTGGGTAACCTATTTGAAGGTGTACAAGGAAGCAGCTGTTTCTGTATAAAAAACTGTCAAGATTTTCATGCATTACTCTGGGCATTAATGGGATACCCTAGTCCATAAGAATTTCATGGGGAAGTCCTCCTCTAAAATCAATACTAATTCCTTTGCTAAGGTCTTTGCACAGACTCTTAATAAGGGTATTGATTTAGGAGATAAATTGACAGGTTCATAGGTGTGTACTAGGATAATGACTTCAGGGCCCTTTTTAAGCCTAGCCATACATACCAGAACTCTGACAAATTCTGCTACCTTTGGTAGTATAAGCAGGGACTTAAGAGATGAAACATTTACTAGCAGGGACCTGGAACACACAAACCATTAACAGGCTGTCTGTGTCCATTGGAGACATAGCTGTCAAACCAGGGCTGAATTTCTGGTTCACCATCCAGTTGTCCAAGTTACACTTAAATTGGGTAATAAGGAAGTCTGCTTCACATGGAAGGGGTTGTCCATGGGATACATACCTGTCTCTCCAGCAGGTCCTATTTATATCACAGGCAATGTTTAAGTCTTTAGAATGGGTAATTATATGCTGGTTGTTTTGTGGATATGAAAGATGCCCATCAGAGTGGGGTCTGAGGACACCTTGTATGCCAGATATATATCACTCCTCAACAGCTTGACAGCTTACATGTTGTATTCCTTTAGTGAGAAACCTCTGTGGATGTTGCAGTTGCTGGATGTGCCTGGTTAGGTACATATCGAAGGGTCATTGTACTCAATGATAGGTCTGATGATGTTCAAATATATTAGAACAATGATGCCAAACCTTTATTTAAAATTTGCACATCAAAGAATAATTTCCTCACTAGGCACATAATGGTTGAAGGCTAGATTACAGTCTATGTGTGTCTCCAAGCTCTTGAATACTGGGTCGACTCTTAGGGGTGTGTTGTCAATATGGTAGTTACCAGGGATAGCCAACGTCCTGAAGGATACCATTTCTTGGCATTTAGGTTTAGCCAATGGTTCTGACACCAGTTATTTGTCAGCCCTTCTTGGAGACCATTACTGTTAGTAGGGTTTTCTATGGCTGCTCATAATTTGCAATTGTCTGCACATTTGGTCAGCCATAAGCCCTTGACATTGGCCTTGACTTCAGAGAAGGAGATGCCAAAAAGGAGTGGTGCAAGGACAGATCCCTGAGGAACTCTGCTGGAGACTGACCTCTTTGTTGAGGTAGACTCCCCAGTTCTAATTTCCTGTACCCTGTCTTTTTTTTCTTACATGAACATAATATTTTAACCTAAAAACAAAACAGAAATTAACATAAATTGGATAATTACTGAATAGATAAATATAATACAGTAGCAGTTAATGTATTTATATCATGATAGCTGCAGGGAAAAGATCAAACTTGGTGTTTTTGAGGTTAGTAATAATTTGCAGACTAACAAGTTGTAATATAGAATTACAACTGATGATAAGAGAGAGAGATGAAAGGAGAAATTATGGAAAAGAGCAGAAAGATAAATGGACAGAGGAGAAATTGTAGTTAGTGGTGGAGTGTGACAGAAGGAGGAAGAGTAAGAGTTTATGAAATTAGTGCAGCATGAAGAGTGACAAAGGTACAAAGGATTGGGAAGCAAAATGACTGTAACAGCTGGAGAGAAGGAGCAGGAAGAACAGACCTGTCTTTGGCACAGGTGATGTTTAAGCAAAGTTTTGAAACTATAAGTTTTCTGTTTTAACTGTGTGGGGATTTCATTTCAGAGTTTTAACACATACTGGGAGTAGACAGAGTCTGCAGCAGTGCTGAATGTCTTACTGATACATAGTAAGAGTTTATTGTTAGACCAAAGTTCTCCAGTGGGTGAATAGTACAGTAGAGCATTTTGTACTGCTGGGCATTTGCCTGGAGAGTACAATAGGTTGTGGGCAATTAGTATTTGTAAGTATGTCAATTGGTTTGGGAGTTCAAGTCAGTTTATTTGTTTTAACGCAGGGCAGTGGTGTGTTTTATATGGTTAGTTGGTTGCAAATTTAGCTATTTTGTAGTAGGAGGAGGCTTGTTTAGTTTTATAGATAGTGTTCATATTTGTAAGAATACTGTCTTTTGGCTTTTCCCGGTTAGGGGTCACCACAGCGGAACTCTGGTCTGCTAATGATTGGCAATGAATTTTTACGGTGTTGAGATACCAGCCTGGTGCCCAACCTTCAAAGAAGGACATCCACACATGCATGTACCTAACTGTATGTCTTTAAAGTCACTCAACCACAGGGAGGACATACAGATTCCGCACAGAAGATGCTCCAGCTGAGAATCAAACAGGAGAACCTTGCTGTGAGGTGACAATGCTGCACCACTGCGGCCTACCATGTTGATATTTGTAAGAAAAGGGGAAGCATACTGTAGAGAAGAAAGGAGATATGTTGCTGCTAAGGTAATCCTTGCTTGATCTGCCAGGTAGTGTTTTGAACTATAGAGGGAACTGAGTTTTTGGTTAATTTTCTTGACAAAATGAAGTATGCAGTGATCAAATTTGAGGTTGTCATCGATTATGAGTCTGAGTATTTAGTTTGGCTTCATAGGTGCTGGAAGCTGTTGAAGACTGGGGGGGGGTGGAGGGCAAGAGGGGCACTTATGTCCACCTATAGTTTAAACCAATATATACATATACATATGTATATATATATATATATATATATATATATATTCGCAGATGACTGCAAAGTAGGAGCCTTCTAACGATGTGGACATCCTACAAAAGAGCCTCACTGAGACAGATGCCTGGAGTCAAAGCCATGGCCTCAAGCTCAATTCCAAAAAGTGCATTCTCATCCCTTTTGGTAAAAGTTCTGTACCCATGAACTACCACATAGGCGGTAGTCTACTTAACACCGAAAGTGTGATAAGAGACCTTGGGACACAGGTGGACAGTAGTCTCTCCTTTGATAATCACATCACCACAGTAGTCAGGAAAACCTTCTACGTGGCACACCTCATCACAAAAGGGTTCTCATCCAGGAAAAAAGAGGTCATTGTTCCCCTCAACTCATCACTCATTAGACCCATTATGGAGTACAACGCCCCTTTTGTTATGTACCTCACAAGACATCTACAACAACTGGAAAGGCCGCAGAAATACCTCACAAAGAGGATTACCAGCTTCAAACAGATGCTCTACGCAGACCGTCTCAAAAAACTCTAGCTTTACTCTGTCGCATATCGCCTACTCAGAAGCGATCTCTGCCTAACATACAAAGCTATGTCAAACCCAGAGCTGTTGGACATGTCCACTTAAAGAAATCCCAATCCCTCCGAGCTACATGCTCTAGGGACCCAAACCTTGTCACCACAATAAATAGAACATGCTGGAGGGATAGATTCCTGTCCCAGAGACTTCCCATATTCTGGAACAAACTACATATCTGTATCAAACAAAACTCCTCATTAGCACTCTTCAAGAAAAATCTTGATGATTGGATGGGAGATAGGAAATTCAACCCGGGGATCACTTCTGTGGCTCTGCTTGACAGGGGCACAGGAAAATAATTTTCTTGGGTGGCAAAAGACAGGGTACCGTTTGGCTAGGCTTATATAGACTTTAGGGCCAATAGCCTAGTACCTACCTATGAACCTATGAACTTATATACATATATATATCTATATATCTATATATATATATATATATGTGTGTGTGTGTGTGTGTGTGTGTGTGTGCGTGCGTGCGTGCGTGTGTGCGTGCGTGTGTGTGTGCGTGATTGGCCCAAGGCATTAACTGTGTAAAAGTCTTATCCTGTTGTGATAAGACTCACATTTGCACATTGTGCAAAGTCAGTTCCCCGTGCCTTGTGTGTATATGTGTGTGTGTGTGTGTGTGTGTGTGTGTGTGTGTGTGTGTGTGTGTGTGTGTGTGTGTTTGTGTGTGTGTGTGTGTGTGTGTGTATATATATATATATATATATATATATATATATATATATTTATATATATATATATATATATATATATATATATATATATATATATATATATATATATATATATATATATATATATATATCTATATATATATATACACACACACACACACACACACACACACACACACACACACACACATATACACACAAGGCACGGGGAACTGACTTTGCACAATGTGCAAATGTGAGTCTTATCACAACAGGATAAGACTTTTACACAGTTAATCCCTTGGGCCAATCAGGTAAAAACACAATAAGTTTCCAGCTTGGATGCTTTGACTTACTTGGAAATAGTTTCAGTGACCCTAAAATGTTCAACAAAATACAGGCAAAACTGCACAACACAGAAAAAATCTGCATAACTACTAACATATTATAATACACTACTCTCTTCTCACACTGCATTCTTACAGAAAGGTCCCCAAACCAAGAATCGGCACGCTGCAATTAATATCCAAAGTTATAGGATCAAGGGTTCACAGATTTATAGGAGGTTACTATGCTAATGACCATAGGACCTTTATCAGGCTAGTCATGTTATACCCATGTTCCCACAGGCCATTTTCCTTTTGCCTAGACTTCTGAGAAATAGATTCCAAATAGTAAATGGTCCAGCATAAATCTATAAACCAATGAAGCAGTAACATAAACACTCAAGAAATAACTAATAAATGAAAACTATAATATGATGTGGGGTTAAATCCCCCCCAAAGAATGCTTAAGTAGTTTCCCATGTATGCACAACCACCAAAATGAAACAGTTCCCCTAATGATCATCCCCTCACTAGTCTGTCCATGTATGCACAAAAAGCAAGTGACATCAAAATGAATCATTTCCCCAAGGTTCCCTTAAGCAGTTTGTCCATGTATGCAAAAACACCAAAATGAAGCATTTTCCTGAATGATTAGTTCAATAGCCTGTCCATGACCATGTATGCACGTAAGGAGGAAATGACATCAAAATGAATCATTTCCCCCAAGGTTCCCTTAATTACATTTCCATGAATGCACAAGCACAAAAATAAAACATTTTCCCCAATGACTTTTTTAGTAGTCTGTTTTTGTGCAGAGTACATCAAAATGAATCATTTCCCCAATGCACTGTACGAACATGTACATAAATGCATGGAACTAGCCATACCCAACAGAACCAAGGCATTCTCCTACAAAAAAAGGAAGCCAATCTGGTGGTCCCCTGCCATTAATAAACTCTACAACAGAAGGAAGAAACTGTTGCAGAAAAAGGTAAAGTCCCAAGACTAGAAAAACTCCCTTATTAGCCTCAACAAAAAGTTGAGATCCTTCATCAAAATCTCTAAAGCCAGCTATGAAGTCAGAATTGCAACAGACACTAAAAACAACCACAAAGCCTTCTATAGTTAAATCAAGAATCTCCATGGCAATACCCGGGTTTGCTCTGAGTTACTGCACAATGGTATCTCCTGTACCGAGCCAATAGATATTGCCAACATACTGGCTGAATGATTCAGTGCCAACTTTACCCCTCTCTCCCCCCTAAAGGACCAATCACAATACCGAAGGAATGCCAGGCACCCAGAATTACTGCAGCACAGGTTAAAGCTGCATTGTCCAAGGCCAAGAATACAGCTTCCATGGGACCCGATAATACCCCTGGATGTGTTCTACATGAACTACAATGTGAACTGGCAGCACATCTGTGTGCCCTTTTCAATCACAGCCTCACCTCAGGCTTTGTCCCTACCGAATGATGCACTGCTACAGTCATCCCTCTCCATAAAGGGGGAGTGACTACAGACCCTGGGTATTACTGTCCCATTAGCCTGATGAGTCTGATATGTAAGACTATGGAGTACATAATCATGGACCTAATTAAGAAGGATATAGGGAATCTCCAAACTCTAGATCCCACGCAATTTGGTTTTGTGGAATGTAGATTATGCTTGCTCAACCTAGTTGACTTTTTTGAGTCAGCCACCAGAGCTGTGGATGAGGGCAAGACAGTTCATACAGCTTACCTCGGATCTGGCCAAGGCCTTTGATACCATTCCCCACTCAGGAATTATTGATAAACTCAACAAACTAAGCATCAACCCCTGTATCACTAGGTGGCTTGCAAATTGGCTCACAGATAGAACCCACAGTGTGAAAGTATTGGCCTCCAAGTCAGACTGCCAACGAGTCACGAGTGGAGTCCCACAGGGATCGGTCATAGGTCCTCTCCTGTTTGGTGTCTACTTCTCAGAAGTCCAGGCCAACATGGTGGCACTCTGGCTGACCAAGTTCGCAGACGACTGCAAGCTGGGAGCCATTATTAACTCCCCAAGTGATGTAGACATCCTACAGAAAGGCCTCACTGAGACCAATGACTTGTATCGAAACCATGGCCTTAAACATAATGCTAAAAAATGCGTCCTCACCCCCTTTGGGAAAAACTCAGTTCCCACTAATTACCACATTAAAGGGAGCCCACTGAACACTGAAGGCATTATAAGAGATCTGAGGACACAGGTTGATAGCAACCTCGCCTTCGACTACCACATTGCCACTGTGGCACATCTCATTACCAAGGGGTTTTGCATCCAGGAAGAAAGAGGACATCATCTCTCTCTACTCTTCCCTCATTAGGCCAATCAATGAGTATAATGCCCAATTTGGCATGTACCTCACTAGACACATGCAACAGCTGGAAAGGCCACAAAAGTATCTCACAAAGAGGATCCTAGGCCTTATACATGTCCTACATGGACAGACTCAAAAAACTCCAGCTATTCTCTGTCTCATATCGTCTTTTAAGAGGTGATCTCTGCTTGACTTACAAAGCCATGTCTGACCCAGCTCTGTTAGAAATGCTATATCTAAAGAAATCCCAATCCCTCCACACCACATGCTCCAGAGGCCTCACCTTCATTACCACAATCAACAGAACATGCTGGAGAACAAGTTCATAACCCAGAGACTGCCCTTGCTCTGGAATAGACATCCTATATATGTCAAGCAAAGAACCTCACTGGCCCACTTCAAGAGAAATCTTGATCAGTGGATGGGAAATAGAAAGTTCACCCAAGGAATCTTTCCAGTGGCTCTACTTGATAGAGGCACTGGGAACTAACGTCTGGCAGCATGATGCCAGGGCATTTCTATGAGCTAGGCTTGTAAAGGCTCCAAAGCCATTAGCTTAATACTTACCTATGAACCTGTGAACCTATAAGGATCCCTTCCATACTTTTCCATGTATGCACAAGCACAAAAATAAAGCATTTTCCTGAATGACTTTTTCAGTAGTCTGTATGCATACTAAGCACAAAAATTACATCAAAATGAATCGTTTCCCTCAAGGATCCCTTGGGTACTTTGTCCATGTATGCACGGGTTTATATTATAACATCAAAGTAGTAAAACATTGAATGTTATAATATCGAGCCCAAAACAGCGAATGATGAAAATAGCAAATCTGCAGAACATTGAATTCTTTCCTAGGGAAAGAATTTGGTGGGCTGTTTCTACCGCTTCACTATTCTCTCCACTGTGGTGCTAAGGTTATGGACCGGGTTAATGTAAGTGTGCAAACGGACTGGGTTAAGGTGAGTGTGGCAATGGGATAGTTAGGGACCTTAGGGTTAGGGAGCGGGTAAGGTGAGTGTGCGATAGTTGGGGACCTTAGGGTTAGGGAGTGGGTAAGGTGAGTATGCGATAGTTAGGGACCGTAGGGTTAGGGAATGGGTAAGGTGAGTGTGTGATAGGGATCTTGGGGTTAGGGAGCAGGTAAGGTGAGTGTGTGATAGCTACGGACCTTAGGGTTAGGGAGCGGGTAAGGTGAGTGTGCAATAGTTACAGACCTTAGGGATAGGGAGCAGGTAAGGTGAGTGTGCGATAGTTACGGACCTTAGGGTTAGGGTTTGGGTTAAGGTAAGTGGATAGATAGTAGTGTATGTACAGTTTAGTGTAGGGTTAGAAGTAGGATTTTAAGTGTATATGTGTGGATTACTTTTTTTGGTGTGCTTGTGTTGTGTGTTTCTCGGAACAGGAAATTTTTTCCCTTGGAAAAAAATTTGCTGTTCTGAGCTTTCGATTATATCACATTTTGACATTCCAAGTTCGAGCTTATGGTGTGCAATATTTTGGGATTTTGATTATGTGATATACACTCGTATGCACAAGCACAAAAATAAAACATTACCCCAATTCCTTTTTCAGTAGTCTGTTTGTATGAGTAAGCACAAAATTACATCAAAGTGAATCATTTCCCCCAAGGATCCCTTGCATACTTTGTCCATGTATGTACAAGTACAAAAATTAAACATTTTTCCCCAATGACCCCTTCATTACTTTGTCTATGTAAGCACAAGCAATAAAATTAAACATTTTTTCAAATGACCTCTTCAGTCAGGTTTAACAAGCACCAAAATGAAACATTTTCTCCATTGACCCCTTCAGACAGGTTTGTCCATGTCTGCACAAGCACCAAAAATGAAACATTTCCCCTAACAACTGTCTCAGTAGTCTGTCCCTGTATACACAAGCACTGCCAAATGACATCAAAATGACATCAAAATTCATAAATCCTTTCCCCCAAGGATCCCTTATGTACTTTATCCATGTATGTACAAGCACAAAAATTAAACATTTTCCCCAACTCCAATGACTCCTTCAGTACTTTTCTATGTATGCACAAGCACTGAAATGAAAAAGTTTCCTTTCCCCAATGACCTATTCACTGCCTTAGACCTAAAACCCTCACCCAGTGCCTTTCCCACCCAGTTACCAAAGTCCAAACAAAAAAGCAGAAGATAAAATTGATGAAAGACTGGCTGCAGACACTGCAACTGCCTGCAATAAAACAGTAATGTATTTAACATACCACCACCATGGCACTGACAGCAATGGACTTCAATTCACTTCAAACTCTTTTCAAACTCTTTTTCAAAAGAAAGAAACAACAAACTTCAGTTCATTACTCACTCTTGATTGATTGAGGAGGGAAGGAGGTCTGGATTATATTTATATAGCAAGCATAAAAAGAGCAGGAGCCACTAAGGTCACAGAAAGAACACAACGGCTTTAATTGGCATTGTTTACACCTGCGACCTGCCACTGAACCCTGACCAAACTCAACTATTTAGTCAGGCAGGGGGAAGGCAGACCAATGCACTTGCTTAGTGCAGTATAGCCCAGTCCCCAGAATTTGAAGTTGAACCCCCCCCCCCACACACACAAATGGAAGTCAGTGGAGGAAGCCAGCAACAGAGGCAGAGCACAACAGTGCGAGCGATCGGATCCTAATCCAATTTAACTTCAATTCAATCATGTAAGGATTCTATTTTTATAATAATAAACAACTTAAGACACAATGAAAACAGGTTAGTCTACTCTGATTATTCCAGTCAACAAGCTAAAATAAGTACCGCCTGTATTGACTAACTACATGCCTACTAGTTTGTTTCCTTTACCTGTCACTGGCTATACTTTGGGTCAGTGTTTTGCTTGTACTGTACTACATGAAACCGAATCTTATTCCAAACATCCTGCACCCCATAACTGTATATAAGCATTCATTATTTAGAATCAAACGAGAAAAGGCTCCAGACAATTAAATAGTTGCTTAGTACATGTGCTACCACATGCTGAAAATTTTCAACCAGCACTGAAATTGTATATCATTCATCAGAAAAAGAATAATGCTTAAATAAGAGAAAACACCTCCATATATGCTGATGTAAAAACATACTCATTAATTTTTATCTCAGATTGTTTCTAGCTATTCTTGTCTCTTGATAAGACATGCTCTTGGTGAAGCTGCCTATAACACTTTTAATTTCAGCATGCCTGAAGCAGATACACGCACTGTTAGGGGAACTCGAATTGTGGCATGCCTTGGAACCTTTGAAGTCTATATGAGTACACTCCGGCTACCCAGGTAAGCAACTTTGTCACCCTGCCCTCCAGCTTCCATTTCTAACCTACATGTGGCTCTTGTTTCAGCAGAGACAGGTAACACTACTCTTCCTCATTTGTTGTTTAAATTGAATGCTTTAGCCCACTGCACATTTATTGATGCAGCTGTCAGCTGAACGGAGATCACACTACAGTGAGGATCAGGAAATTTAACCTTTCCTTCACTGTAGTATGATCTCGGAGACAGAATTTGTAAATGAGTTAGATGGTGCAATCTCGGCTGGAGAAGGAGTTTGTAAATGTAAATTGGATGCTTGGATGCATGCAAATGTGGGGGGTGCCCCTTCTCCCTCGCTCTATGATTCTGGTAGCCTTGTTTGGCTTATGGTTTCTATTTTTATGTTATTATTTGAGGTAACATGAAATGTGTGTTTCTGGTTGAGGTGTTTATTAATTTATTTATTTGCAATTTGATTACCGGGGAAGTCCACTGGGACAAATTGACCCATTTTCAGTGGAGGCCTGGAGAGAAAAGCTCCAAGATGCATTATACAATTTAGATACAAATGATAATTAATATTAAAGACCTTATGTAGAATAGTTACTCATAAATGCATTCAATATCATGCATAGTTAACAAATTCATAAAGCTTGAAGGTAGGGATCACACAGTTTAATTTGAGGAAAACAGATATGGGTTAGGTGTGGAAACAGTTTACATACAAACCTTTTAAGAAAATGTAAATACGCTTTACATACACACATCAACAGTAGAATGCTATTTACAATATTTACAAGGCTGGGCTGTGTGAGGGTAGCTGTAGGAGGTGAGAGCTTAGAGAGAAGCTATAGAAATTGTTGAGAGCTTAGATGGGCTCATAGGAAGATAACTATGGGAGTTGTAGAGCTTGGGAACCAGAGCGAGAACCCCCTTGGATTAGACTGGGTGAAGGCAGGTACATTTCCATTTAGTGGACATGTGTTTGAATAGTTGGGTTTTGAAGTTTTCTGAGTTTGGTATGGTTCTTAGTGTGGAGGGAAGGGAATTCCATTTTTTGCCTAGTGAGAAAGATAGGAGAAGTTGGCCAGCAGGCCATTTAGGTTTATGGATAGTAATTAAGTTCTGATTTTCAGATCTAGTTATTTCAGTTATTTTGGAGTAAATAGCATAAGCTTGTTTTTCTTGACATTAAGCAGCAAGTTAGAATTTTTTTGACACATTTCAATGTCAGTGAAATGTTTTTTCAGTGGTTTCCTGCAATTTTGTTATGGATGGGAAAGAACAATCATTAGCATATTGTATGAGAGTGGTAAGTGTTATAGCAGGGTAAAGTTTATTTATGAAAATATTAAATAGAAGGGAACTGAGCATTGACCTTTGGGGAACACCAGCTGAGATTGGTTAACATGCTGAAAGGTATGGGTGTCATTTAACTGCCTGCTGAAGATTGCATAAATAACTGTGAAACCAGGAGAGGGAGGGGTAAGTGAGACCTAGAGTTGCTAGTTCATAAAGGAGCTTTTGGTGGGACACAGTGTCAAATACTTTGGAAAGGTCAAGGAAAAGTGAAAAAACAAGGTAGCCTTCATTTCTGTATTGGCAGAAGCGGCCTTAGGTCAACTGGTGCCCTAGGCGAAAGGGCTCCACGGTGCCCCCCACGACACCACCCGGTGCCTCCATCTTGGTCTACCTACACCAGATAAATACTGGAAAAGTGCCCCTGCTACAGCAGCGCCCTAAGTGGCCGCCTAGCTGGCCTGTGCCTAAGGCCGGCTATGTGTATTGGTTTACTATGTTGATGAAGTTGAGGAGGACAGTAGTAGTAGTACTGTCGTCGGGCCTGAAACCATGCTGGATGTTAGACAGCAGGTTGTGTTTAGTTATATGTTTCATAAAATGAGGATGAATACATTTCTCGAGGATTTTAGGGAGTGGTGATAGGATAGCAAAAGGTCTATAGTTGCTAATTCTGTTGAAGTACCTCCTTTGTGAAGGGTTATAATAATGGAGATTTTCCAGATGGATGGGATATAGTTTTCAGACATTGACTGGTTGATTAGAATAGATTACTGCAGTATGATTTCTCGTAGATTTAACAAGAATCTTGGTACAATTTCTGAGACATCTAAAATTGCGTCAGGCACATTGTGTTTTATTCTTATACCATTCTTTCCATGCTTTATCTCTTTGTAGCATGAGCTGTTTGGTCTCTTTTGTCAGCCATGGTGCTGTCTTAGATTTTACCCATTTTGAACTAACTGGGGCTAAATCATTTAGCATTTTTTGGAAAGTGTAATTGAAGTGAGTAACTGCTTCATCTAGAAGCATTACTCTTAGTATATACCAGTTGCAGTGGGTCAGGTCTGTAATAAATGTGTCTTAGTCAAATTTAGTTAAACTGAGTAGTTGTTTACAGATTTTTTGGAGGGTGAACTATGTTGTTGTCTGATTGCATAGGGTGGGAGGTGGTCACTTATAGTATCTGGTAACCAACCAGAGAATTTTATATTATGGGGTTTGCTTGTCAGTATGCAGTCCACTGTGGACTGCCCATTAGTGCTTTTGTTGATTCTGGTGGTGGACCTTATTAGCTGGGTGAAGCCAAATATGTGAATAGAGTACTTAGGGGTTGCTGCTATTTATGTATTGCTATTCTATATTCAGGTCACCTAAGATGAAGGTTTCTTGGGGGATGTGGTCAGATATACAGTACAGGGTATTTGCAGCTGTGGTAATGTTGTTGCCCATTGGGATGTATAATGCTGAGATACATACAGATTTCTTTCGGTTGATTTTGATGTATGCAATCAGAGGTTCAGCATTATTAAATCTGGGATATTTAGATGGGCTAGAGTTATTTCTATGTTGGTTTTATAAATAATAACAATACTAACTGCTTTTTTTTTTACATTTTATGTCCTTTCTGAGTATGTAAAAACCTGGTGGAATAATTCCTTTGTCAGTTATTTCTTGTTTTAGCCAGGTTTGGGGAGTAAAAAATCTACACATGCATAGATATCATGAATTTTGTTGCAGATACTTCTGAGATTAATGTTATAAAAAAAATAAGGTTAGATTTATTACCTGATGGGATAGTTGTGTTGGGCACATTGAAAAATAATGGGTTAGCCATGATGTATAATTGATGTGGGTCCAAGTTTAGGGTGAATATCTCCACTAAGTTTCAGGATGGTGGTGGGTGAGAGCCATCAAGCCATTTGTATTTGTATTGTATCTGACTTTCAGTACTGCTGTAAAAGTTCTATTCTTAACTTTAATGTAGCTATAAGAGAACAGATCTGAGTATACATATTGGTATAGAGAAGGAGAGATAGACAAGGAAAGAAAGAAGGGTTTGTGATGTATGTATATGTGTGTTTGTGATGGAGTTCAGATATGATGTGGGAATATTATGGTAGTTAGTGAAGTGAGCTAGTGTTTTAAGTGCACAAAACAGTAGTGGTGGACTTATTGTCATTGTGAGTTGAGATGGTGAGAGTGTCGATGGTGGGTAGAAGAAAGTGGAGGTTTAGTAACATAATGGCCATGTAATATAGTAATGAAAGGAATGTTATGAGAAATTAAGAGAAAGAGGTGTGGTAATGGATGTGGAGATGTTTGCAGGGTGGTATATAGATAGTTAAAGTAGTGGAGAGTGGTTAGGTTGTGTGCGGAATGCTGTATGGTATGAGTATGTTGGTAGGGAGAAGTGAAGAAGTGAGTAGTGTATAGATGAGGGAGGAGACCAAAAATGTCTCTTGATGAGAAGAATAGTAGTCCTGTGTGTGTGTGTGTGTGTGTGTGTGTGTGTGTGTGTGTGTGTGTGTGTGTGTGTGTGTGTGTGTGTGTGTGTGTGCGCGTGTGTATGTGTTAATATATGTGTGTGTGTATGTATATAGGTTCCCTTCAGAATCTCGAACTACTGAAATCTCAAATTCAGTAGCCGGAGACCAGAAAGGCAAAAGTGCAGAATACTGAAACCCCAGAAGTGTGAATTTCAAAATCCTGAAGTTCAGAGATTTTGAATTAGAGGTTCTGGTGTTGCAGTGTGTGAGTGGGTGGTTGGAGATGTAGGTAAGTGTTTGTGTTTTACGGTTTTGGGTAGGGACTTTAGTGTGTGTTGTGTGTTTTGTTAGTGTGATGTGTGTGTGCAAGGGGAATGTAGCTTGTGTGGTGGTGTTTTTGTGTGTTTCTCTGTGTAGTGCGACCTCAAAGTTAGTATATTTAAGTTGGAGGGGTGTGGGAGGCACAGCCCCCCACATGTGGGGTGCAGGGGGGCTTGCCCTTCTGCTTGTATGTAGGGTAGGTGTTTGTGTATCTGTAGGGACGTGTATGTTTGCATTTGTGTCTGCGGTATGTTTAGTGTATAAGTCACGATTTTAAATTTTGTGCTTCTGGGGTTTCGAGTTTATGGATTTTAGGCCTCATGGTCTCAAGATAATGAAATTCAAGATTTCAGTATTTCAAGATTATGAAGTGAATATATATATATATATATATATATATATATATATATATATATATATATATATAAAACTGCGGTGGTGGTGCTGCGGTATTGTTGTCGCCGCACAGTAAGACCATGTCCTGTTCGATTCTCAGCTAGAGTGTCTTCTGTGTGGAGACATACGTGAATGGGCGTACCTTTGTTGAAGGTTGTGCATCAGGGCCGGCAACTCGGCACGTAAAAATCTACTGCCAATCATTAGCGGACTAGAGTTTCGCTGTGGCGATCCCTAACTGGGAAAAAGCCGAAAGACACAACATATATATATATATATATATATATATATATATATATATATATATATATATATAAAAAATATGGAACTACTTTCAGTTACCGAATTGTCAAAATACTAAACTGCAATATATTGAGACCATAATGCCAAGTACTCAAATACCTGAAACTTTACAGCACCAACTCCAAAAATTGAAAACCAGAAAGCAACAGCAACTTACAAAGTTTTTATTCCTTCACTTTTGCAGGGGGGGGGCTATGCCCTCTTGCATCCTCCACACCCTCTGCAAATTTAACATAACTCTGAGATTGTACTATGTTGAGAAAAAGAGAACAGTCTAGTGATCGCTAAACAGACATCAGTATTCTTTAACTTTAAACCTGCTTTCTACAGCAACACATACTGTTCAAGTATAACAACTTCTTTGTCTTTTTTACAGTTTAACCTTGCATAAACTTCTCCACAGACAACACATGGTACATGAACTCTGCCATATTGTAATATGTACGTACTACAACCCTTAGAGAGAAACCACAGCATTATACAATGATCTTTTAAATTACGGGCAATTGAGTTTTCCAATGTTGTAAGTTGTAAATTGTTCTTGCTTTCTGGTTTTCAATATTTTGGGAGTCGGTGTTATAAAGTTTCAGGCATTTGAGTATTCGGTATTATGGTCTTGATATTTTGCAGTTTGGTATTTTGACAATTTGGTGATTGAAAGTAGATCCATATATATATATATATATATATATATATATATATATATATATACACATATGTAGCTATTATTATTTACACATGCATGTGTGTGTGAATGGATGGATGGACAAAGGTTTTGGTAAGCAGGAGTATGTATGAAAAAAAAGTGGGTTGAGAATGTTTGTAAAGAAAGTTTTAAGTCTGTGGAATAAGCTACAGCAGTAATTGATAGAGGATAGAACTCAGAAGAGAGTTTTACATGTATATGTCTTTAAGGGGTGGGTATTATGTACTAAATTGTCTAGGCAGTGTGAACCTTTTTGCCCACATACACTGCGTTGGTGATTTTTTCAAAGAAATCTACCAGGTTGAGTAAGCATGACCTACCATTGAAGAGACCAAACTTTGTTGATTCTAGTGGCTGGAGATTTCCTATGTCATTACTGATCATTTCCATGATAATTATTTCTATGGCTTTGCATATGACTCAAGACTAATGAGACTTATGGATCTGTAATTTCCAGGGTCCATAGATGGCTCACATTTGTGCAGAGGGATGAAGCCTGTTTTGAGGCTATCATTAAACAGTGATTCCAGATGGCCTGACATGTCATATTTCTACTTGAATATACACAGATAACCTTCTCACTTTTACCAGTGGACCAAAATGTCCATTGCTACATCAACAAGAAATTGACATCCTTGCCCTAAACCAACTCCAATGGATAGAATTCCCCGAGCTCCTTCTCCTCTCTCAGCTATAGCTGACTCACTTCATACTAAACAAATCCTCAGCCTGTCCCCCACTCTCTTCACTTGTGTCTCACTATACTCCAGCTCGCCCACTTCCCAGCTCTGACCAGAACCTACTCGATATTTACAAACCTCACAAAAACATAGGCAACCTCCTTTATAGACCCTCAGTCTCCTTAGCCTGGTACAGACTGCCCATAAACATCCATAACATCCCTAGCTCCCCCTGCTTCAAAGCTGAAGTTAAAAACTACCTCCTGAACTCCAGAATCTGCCTATGCCATAATCCTCCATGAACCCAGGTACCTGACTCATTACATAACCTCCCATCACAACCTGTCCAAGTGCTACACAAGTAACTCCTCCTCCTTTTCATTACCATTCATCCAAACTACACACATCCTCACTTAATAACTATTAGTGATTTGAGATCAGAACATGCCTACTACACGATTGGTACAAACACTATCTTTCAAGGATTCATCTTCTTTTGTATCTCTTGTACAATGTAACCATAGGGGAAAAATAGTACTCACCTGATCAATCTGTTATTTTAATGTATCTATTCAGTATTTTTATGTATCTATTTTGTATTTTCCCTACTGTGTAAATATTGTTAATCTCTGTTACTTTTCTGAAATAAGGCAGAAGATGGAGACAATTCAGTAAAATCCACTGGTTTAATAACAAGAAATTGTGAGCACTTTCACAATGCTCAACATTGCTTCATCAGCAATTCAGGTCTGATGAAGCAATGTTGAGCATTGCGAAAGGGCTCACAATTTCTTGTTATTAAACCAGTAGATTTTATTGAATGATGTCCATCTTCTACTTATTTGGGTTTGGTTTTGTTTGACAAATAAATAATAAAATCAATTCTGCTGTAAATACGCTGAGCTTAGCAATGTAAAGCTGGCATCCATACTGTGTTTTAAAAAACAAGGAACATATGTTAATGGACATGTTGCCTCACAATATCAGCAAGAAAGTTTGACGCACTTTCTCACAGATGAATGGACATATTTTTTCACAAAATCATCAGAAAAACAATTTGTACATGCTTTCTCACAGATGCTTCCTTATCAGCAGAAAAACAATCTTGAAAAGTAAATATTACATACTTTCTGACAATCATCAGCAGAACTGTTTCCTCACAGATGCTTCCTTACACAGTCTAGCAAAAGACACTAAGAGGAAAAACAGAATCTAAAGTGCATGAGAAGAACAGTATAAAAAGACTGTAAAACCAAGCTGTGTTAAGGTATTTGTAGGAACACATTTGTTCTGAGGTAAATGGAGAATGGAAGGTTATCATCCGTGCTGTTCATGAAGTAAATCTTGCACATTAAAACTGTAAGCTCTAGCAGTATAGTATGTGCCATCTCTTATAGAAAAAATTATTTATTAGTAACTGCACTAGAGTTAATATAGTATTGTGCTGCAAAATATATTTTCTCATCAGCATGCAGCCTGCAAGGCTTTGTGTCTTAAAGAGACTGTAAATGCGGCTATGCAAAACCCTGTGTTATAACCAGACTTTAATTTCATAAGTAGCAGCAGCATCAAGATTAATTTTTCAATCCTCACTGGGTAAGACTAACAAAGCATTCTTAAATTCTGGGTTTGGTGCCATCCTTTGTCACTCTGTGCAAGCTGCATAAAAATTGTTTTTATCTTTCACAATACCACACTCTTAAAATCTAGCTAAAACCTTAGCTTTTGTTGTACCCATCCCTAAATTACTAGCCATGATGTAGCTATGTGCTGTATTCATAACAGGTGTAGAAAAATGTTTGGGAACTGGTAACTGGCTCAGTATCTGTTCTCTGTCTTTTGTTATCCTGCAGAGCAGATCATGCCTTAGTTCATTGCTGGGACATATAGTTAAGCTGTTCTGTTCCTTCATTTCCTGTCTACTCTGTCTATGCTCTTTCTACTTGTACTTAGCATATTGTCTTCCCACTGTGCCTTCTTAATGTGTACATGGCTTATCTGAATGTCACCTGAGTTAGCATAGCATAGCATTCATTCTTATTTTATTTATTTTAGTTATGTTTTGTTGACCAGGTTAGTCCCACTAGGTCTGTAGCTACTTAAAGGGGAGACCTGAGGTGTTACTTATACTACTTGGGAAAATTTTGCCAGGGCATGAAGGAACTTCCCCTGCTCTTTTCATTAAGTGCCATGAGATCCACCTGAGCTTTCACCAACTCAAAGAGAAGGGACCTCGGTTTAAAGGATTATCTGAAGAATGAAACATACAGTACCTTCCCCCCAAGCTACACTGCAGTGTCAGCAATTAATCTTCTCAGTGTGGGAACAGATCCAACAGCCTTCTGAACCAAAGTCAAATCTGCTACCACTAAAAGAATACAAGGCATAAATAACATGTCCTTTGTAGACCATGTCAAAGCTCTGTCCCTGTATTCTATCTTCTACAGACTACTGAAGGGGGATCTCTGCCTGGCATATAAGGTATCTTCAGATCCCATTCTGATGGACCTCTGTCATATCCACAAAAAAACATCACCAGACTTATCCATATAAAGACCAACACCACTGATATTCTGATATGAGCTGGAGGTTGTAACTTCTTCCTCTACAAATATAGGTAGAGGTTTTTCCCTTTTATCTAGCTCATATCATATAAAAGGCAGCTCAAGAAAATAATTCTCTTCCACTAGTGATGCTGGCAGCATCCCTTTCTCTTCAGTATTTTCTTATTTTCTTTACATTTAGAGTCCTGCTTCTGTTTTGAATGACTCTCTGCTTTTGTTTAGTAGGGAAAAGCTTAAAACTCTGTTCAGTTACACCTTTTTTCTGGTGCGAAATTCATCTGATCCTTCTTCATTTTCTGCACCCACTTGCTTAGTACTTTAACTATTGAGCCTTCCCTGACAGTTTCTTCACTGACCTGTCTTTTTACTTTAAAAACTGGACTGTTTTGTTAAGACTGACATTTTCTGCCAGTCCCTATACAAACTACCATCATTATTTTAATATCAAGAGTATTTTGGCAATATTCAGTATTAGGTTTATCCAGTCATTCCATCCAGAAGCAAATCTTAGTTCCATTTTTATGATACTATTGCCCCATCTCTCAAACAATTTTACTTTTGGTTTTCAGTATCAACAATGCTAGCAACATCTTAAGATTTATCTGTCTGCTCAACTGGAATATACATTTATTAGTATTGTATTAAGTGTATTATTGTTTGTGTTTAATGTTATGATTTCAATGATTTTTATATTGTCTATCTGTACAATAACTGTGTGTGTGGAGCTTTTCTCCCTGGGTCTCTGCTAAAAATTGGCTCCATGGCCCAGTTAGATACTACCCAGTTAACAAATGTAAAATAAAATAAATAAATAATTTTTGTCTTCTAGCTCTATGCCATTTTCTTCACTGGTATATATTTCTGAAAGAAAATCTGGTTTAACCTTACCCCGTATAATTTCCACAACTTTTTAACCTGAGGAAAATCTTGATCAGTTATCATATCATGTGTTAAGTTAGGGACTGGAGCTATAGGGTATAGTGCATTACCTATGAGCATTTATAATTATACCTGTGTTATGGGGTATTCCCTCTTTTTTGGGTATTAGTCGTTTTGTGTTTAGACACATATTGTGATTTAACTATGGTCCCCAAATCTAGCAGTTTCTGCCTTTCCTTTTTTTATTCTTCCACAATATTGTATTTGATGTTTTTACCAGCAGTAACAGAGAATAGATTGTGAAAGGTAAACATTCAGCATTATCACATTCCCTAGCCTAAGAGTAACATGTTTTTCTGGTATAATATTGTTACTGACTGGCCTGTGATTGGGTATTAACTATGTTCTGGAACATTTAAAACAAATCAGTTGCAATAGTGACAGATTTATTTTCTTCTTAGCAGCCAAAGCAACATACTGAGTTGAAAGTGTGCTATAAGCCCTTAGTGCATTCAACTCCAAAGTAAAGTTTGTATGACCACTTACTAGAAAACATCCTCCTACTACATTTAGCAGTAAGTATTCTACTAAGTGAAGCGATAAGGCCTCATAGGAAGTTTTAGTCTTTGGCAGAGCTTCTTCCTGCAGTTTTTGAAAGTCTTAGGCTTCAGCAGCATCTAAGTCCGTATAGTCTTTCATTGAGTCTCCAGACAAATGTGATGAAAAAATCCTAGTCCACGTGGCTTGGGGTCTCTGTTCTTCAGTGGCTCAAGCTGCATACCTTTCAGAGGTATCATTTTCCTGAGTCTTCTTCATTATGAGAGCACTGGCTTTTGGGACCTGCAGTAATCTGGGCAGCTGGTTTAACAGAGAAGTTTGTTGTAGCATGCTAAGCAGGTACGAGTGAGAAGTAACATTTTCACTACAGGTTTGTTGTCACTCTCATCAAGACATCAAGGAATCTTTCCATTTCCTTAGGCTTACAGTTTTGCCTTTACTACATAACACATAACAGTCAGATTACTGCTAACTTACCCTTCAAACTGTTGCATTCTTCTAGAACAGTTCCTCTTATGGAAATAAGGTTTTCTCAGTTCACAGTCACTGTGCATTTAAGTAACTCTTTAACTTTCCATGAGTATTCTTTGCAGAATTAATCCTTGTAAAGGCATAGGGCTTTTTACAGCTGCATAGTTTTTCAGTCTAATTTGAACAACTTTTCAGTCAATACACCCCATGTTCCTCCTACTTTAAGACATTCATTTTGGCTGATGAGAAGGTAGTATTTGTTCTTTCAACAGCTCTTATACTAATGGCTTGGGAAGAATAAAATGTCATGAAGACCATCTTCCAGGTAGCTTTACAAAATTACACTTTTCTTCCAGTAGGAAAAAAATCAGGTAGAACACTTTAGGTAGCTTCATAAAATGATAAATTGTACAAAACTGTTTTTCTGTCCCACTGTAATCCACCAGTGTAACTTATTTTCAGCTTGTACCACAGAAACATTCTTTATACACCTTCTTGCTATATATATATATATATATATATATATATATATATATATATATATACATTATTGTTATTATTTTTGGCTTTGTTTTTCAGGAAAGTCTGACTTCAAATAAAATAAGAGTGTGCATACAATATGCATGATATTTTAAACATTGTGCATATATTTGTAGAGTATATGAATATTTAAACAGCGTATGCAGTTTTTACAAAGCACATCACAGTATATAACATCATATATCATATATACGAGGTGACCTTGTGAGTCTAATTCAGTTGTAGTGTAGGTTCTTTTTCATTTGGTGGTTTAGCAGGGCATTAAAAAATAGCATACAGAATATAAACCATGGATTTTTGGTAAGAGAGCAATGGCAGTCCTGTTACAGTAGTTAGCATTAGGAGTTCCAGTCTTTAGAGAAAGAAAGAGAACAAGATAGGAGGTGTTAAGGTTTTGCTTGATATACCCAAAAGAGATTTGGTGAAAAAGAGAAAGAAAGAGGGAGAGAGAGAGATAATAGAGTACAGGAGAGGAAAGGAAATAGGTAGAGTAGCAAGACCTTTATGTATTAAAGGTATATAGTATTTTGTTGTTAACACGATTATGACTGTAGAATCTTGGCAAGTATATTAGTGGGTTGGAGGACAGCAAATAAGTGATATGTGTTAGGAAGGACAGTAACAGGAGTATAGGCACAAAAGAGGCTAAGGAGAAGGTGCGGATGTAAGAGGAAGCATTTGGGGTGAAGACAGAGAGCGAGTATGAACAGTGTGTTTGAACAGAAATAAGAAAAGCGATGGTACTACTAAAGTAGTGGGGATGGCTGGAGCAGTGAATTGAGTTCAGGAAGAGCTATGCAAGAGTAAAAGTGACATTGGAAGAGTGTGTTGAGTGCAGAGTATCTGGGATTGGGTGTAGTTTGCATAAACTGTGGGCTATGTACACAAACTTAGACTAGTGGTGAGATCAGTCTGTAGTAAAAATAGATGGAATAGATGGAAATTATAGAGCTAGCCAGTGGGAATGTAGTAGCTGAGCCATTTGTCCATCAGATGAGAATATACATATTTCATCAGGAAATTCCTATTACTGCATACAGGTTGAGACTTGAGTTGTACATATTAACAAAGGTAGTGGGCTTCCTGTAAATTAAAGATTGAATTGCAATGAAATCTATGAGGTAGAATTCAATTCTTGTGTATATTTTATCTACAGTCATTTTATTTGAATTGCCTGAACTTTCTATCATGAATTGCTTAGGGGAGGTGATATATGGTCTCTTATATACAGCTAGAAAACCAGTGTTTCTCAATATTTTTGTTGTCATAATCTGCCTTTATACCCAATTCCAGTAAAGGGCTATTTGACCTCTGTTCAAAAGGCAGCATGACAGTTATGCCTAGAATATATGTTCACTAAGTTCTCATCAACCCAGAAATAAATAAACAAATAAATATAAAAAAGGAAACAAACTTAAATATTTCACCAGGCAATGCAAAATGTCCCGTATTTCATATAAGGTGAGACATAAACTCCATATACTGACAAATTGTGAGCTGCCACATAAACCAAGATCACATTCAAGTTAAATCCTTGGGGATAGAAAGGCCATCATCAAAACTAAGAATACAGCATCCATGGGACCAGACGACATCCTGGGCTGTGTACTACATGGACTACAAAATGAACTGGCACCTCACCTAAGTGTCATGTTCAATCATAGCCTCACCTAAGACTTCGTGCCCACTGAGTGGTGCACAGCTACAGTTATCCCCACTCCACAAGGAGGGATCCACCTTGGATCCTGGGAACTACTGCCCCATCAGTCTGACAAGCCTGATCTGCAAGGCCATAGAGAGTATTATCATGGAACTTATAAACAAAGATAGTGGCAACCTTCAAACGCTGGACCCTACCCAGTTTGGTTTCATAAAGGGCCAATCTTGTCTCCTGAACCTGATTGACTTATTTGAATCAGTCTCCAGAGCTGTGGACGAGGGTAAGGAGGTCCACACAGCCTATCTGGACCTCGCCAAGGCCTTCAACACCATTCCCCACTCTGGAATCATAGATAAACTTACTAAGCTGGGCATTAATTCCTACATCACTCAATGGATTGCTAACTGGCTTACTGATAGAACCCACACTGTAAAAGTAGCCGACTCCAAATCCAGCTCCAGACAAGTGACAAGTGGAATACCTCAGGGTTCAGTCCTGGGACCGCTCTTGTTTGGAATCTACTTCTCTGAAGTACAGGCCAACACTAAAGGACTCTGGCTAACAAAGTTCGCAGATGACTGCAAACTGGGAGCCATTATTGAATCCCCAAATGATGTGGATATTCTACAAAAGGGCCTTACAGAAACAGATGCTTGGTACCAGAGCCATGGGCTCAAGCTCAATGCCAAGAAATGTATAGTTATCCCCTTTGGGAAAAAAACATGTACCTGTGAATTACCACATAGGTGGCAGTACAATAAACAATGAAAGTGTGATAAGAGACTTAGGGACACAGATGAACAGTGGTCTCACCTTCGATAACCACATCACCACAACAGTCAGGAAAGCCTTCTATGTGGCACACCTCATCACTAAGGGCATTTCATCCAGAAAAAAAGAGGTCATTGTCCCACTGTACTCATCCCTCTTTAGACCCAATATAGAATACAACACCCCATTTGATATGCACCTCTCAAGACATCTGCAACAACTGGAAAGGCCGCAGAAATACCTCACTAAAAGAATCACAGGCCTAAAGCAAATGCCCTATGCTGACCATCTAAAAAAACTCCAGCTATACTCTGTCGCATATCGTCTACTCAAAGGTGATCATTGCTTAACATACAAGGCCATGTCAAACCCAGAGCTGTTGGGCATGCTACAATTAAAGAAATCCCAATCCCTCAGAGCCACATGCTCCAGGGATCTAAACCTTGTCACCACAATGAACATAACATGCTGGAGGGGTAGGTTCCTGACCCAGAGACTCCCCAGACTCTGGAAAAGACTGCCCATACATGTCAAGCAGAGCGCCTCTTTGGCTGTCTTCAAAAAGAACCTTGACGATTGGATGGGAGATAGGAAATTCTCCCCGGGGATCACGTCAGTCACCCTGCTAGACAGGGTTCCAGGGAAGTAAATATTGTGGGAAGAAATAGCCAGGGAATTGTTATGGCTAGGCTTGTATAGGCCCTAGGGCTGATAGCCTAGTACCAACCTATGAGCCTATGAGAATGTTTTGTACCAAAGTATTTTAGTAGAATCATACAGGGCATTGTCAGACCCCACTATGATGGACCTCCTGAATATCCACAAAACAAACAGCACCAGAATTACCCATTCTAAAGACTTAAACCTTGCCTGTAATATAAATAGGACCTGCTGGAGAGATAGGTATGTATCCCAGGGACTACCCTGTCTATGGAACAGGCTTCCCATCCATGTGAAGCAGAGTTCCTCCCTAGTCCAATTCAAGTGCAACTTGGACAATTGGATGGGAAACTGGAAATTCATCCCTGGTTTGGCACCTATGTCTCTGATGCAAACAGGTAACCTGTAAATGTTTCATCTCCCAGGCCCATGCTTACACTTATCAAGGGTATCAGAACTCGTCAGAGATTTTGGATGCATGGCTAGGCTTAAAAAGGCCCTTGTGGTTGTTAGCCTAGTAAACACCTATGATAGCCAAAAAGTGGGATGACTGGGCATAAATCCAGCTGTTCCAACAGCATGTATTAACAAATGACATAAATACAACAGTTCCAACAAAACTTGATGTAAATCCAACTGTTCCAACAATAAAATAAAGTTATCATAGTTGAGGGTATAATAAAATGATCATGGTTGCGAGTTCAAGAGTTTCATGTTATTTGTTATCTTATTAGTATTGCTTGAACTGTTTATTATGAACTGCTTTAGGGGAACTGATATACAGTTAAATCAATGTTTCACAGAACTTGTACTGTCTCACTCAGACATTAGCATTAGTGAGGGACTATTTGAACTCTGATCCAAAAGTCAGGTGAAAGCAACATCTGGAATACAAGTACAATAAGTTCTCATTACATCAGAATAGAAAGAAAATAATTTCAGTTTCATCGAGCAATGCAGCAAGGTGTTATTCAATGCCTGCTTACAAGGACATGTAAAGGTAATGTCCACAATGCGTGTGCACTAACTTTTCATTTTATCTTAAATATAATGCTATGTATTTTGCCAGAAAAATATATTTGCAGTTGTAACTTATTGTAACTACAATGGCATGATTTCAAGCAATTAAGTTGGTAGGGTTATATTCACTTCTGAACTGCATTAACATTCTGAGGATAAAATAGCAGACTTTGATGCATTTTATAGGTACATACTCTATTGTTACTTTGTGAACATTGCATTGGGAAATGTCAGAGAGACAGAGACGGAGAGAGAGAGAGAGAGAGAGAGAGGAGATGGCATTGTTATACATAGGTTTCAGTTTCATTCCTTCATACTCCTTTACTGCCAGACATGTGATCAGATTCCAATGTAGGTTTTGCATTCATTTTTTGCTAAGTATTCAGACCACAGTAATGGTGTAAAATACTTCTTTACTGAGTTGTGATTAGATCAGAAATAACTGGCTATCTAAAGAAACAAGACAGAAAATATTACTCAGAAACAAACTCTGGCTAAAATGGAGAACAAGTAAACTACCCTCAGATCATCAAACCTTTAGACACCTAAGAAACAATACCAAAAAAGCTATTATTTCTGATAAAAAACACTACTATTGTAACCTCCAGCAATCTAATCATAACAATCCCCAAAAATTCTGGGCAACATTGAACAAACTTCTTCACCCTGGACAAACTTCCACTCCCTCCCCCTTGGGATCAGACAAAATTTCTTCCCTTGAAACTGCCAACGCTTTCAACTCCTTTTTCACTGATACTATCAACTCACTAGCCTCTCACCTTTCTTCAGATAACTCTAATGTTCCTCAACTTGCCTCTACTAATCTACCAAGCTTTATTATACAGCCCATCTCTACCACCTTCATCCTAAAATGTATTCAGAAGCTTAAGCCATGTACCCCATCAGCTGACCAACTTCCATCTGAATTTCTTCAAAAAGCAGCCACAGAAATAGCCTATCCCATATATATTCTTATAAACAGAACCATTAAAGAAGGAAACATCCCTGATATCTGGAAAATCTCACATATTATACCCTTACATAAGGGAGGAAACTCTACAGAATATTCTAATTATAGACCCATTGCCCTCCTGTCTCCACTAGCAAAAATCATGGAAAAATGTATTCACCACCAATTAATGAATCACGTAACTAAATATAACATACTATCTCATTGTCAACATGGTTTCAGGCCTTTTCATAGTACTACTACTGCTCTCCTTTCCTTCACTGACTTCATTAACAAAAACCGCAATAATAATACCCTATCTTCAGCACTTTTCATCGACCTATCAAAAGCTTTTGACATGGTCAATCACCCTCTCCTCCTAAAAATCTTGGAATCACTTGCTATTGAACCGAATGCCATCCAGTGGTTCACCTCCTATCTTTCCAACAGGAAACAAGCTGTCCTCTGGGAGAATAAACTCTCCTCTCTTCTCCCGATCTCACTCGGCGTACCACAAGGCTCAATTCTTGGACCCCTTCTTTTCTCCCTATTCATAAATGACTTACAAGTAGCTATTCCCCAAGCTACGTGCATACAATATGCAGATGACTCCACACTCATTTGCTCTGCAAAAACCATCCCAGAGCTTCAAACTATTACTCAAAAGGTATTCCATACTGTTGAAGCATGGTTCTTAAAACACTGCCTACTTCTTAATGCCAAAAAAACAAAACTCCTCCTTTTCAAACCCACTACCAGATCCCCCCCATTGGACTTCTCTATCTCTTCTATTAACAATACTCTCATATCACCTGACTCTTCTACCAAACTGCTAGGTGTGACTATTGACAACAATCTTACCTTTGATTATCACATAAACAACACTATTAAAACTGTACATAGAAAACTGGGCTCCCTCTATAGAATTAAAACATTCTTATCCCCAACAGCCAAAGCTACTTTGGCACACTCTCATCTCATTTCCACTCTTCTCTATGCCTCACCAATTTACACTAACCTGAAGAAAACTAATCTTTCTAAATTGACCACCACATACAATAGTATAGCAAGATTTGTTACTGGTAATCAATTCAGAACTCACCACTGCCTGAACCTACAACAACTTCACTGGCTTGAATTACAAAACATGTTGCTTCTTTCCCAACTTCCCATTATCCACAGAGCTTTTTATCTGCCAAACAATACTCCTTCATTTTCTAATCTCTTCACCCCTTATTCTAACCTGAACTCACTCCGCTCCTCTAGCAAACTCCTAGTTACTGCTACCAAATCCAATAACCTTGCAGGTGACTCCCTGTTCTCTAACTCCATAGGTAAACACTGGAACCTATTGCCCACTGAACTGACTTCTATTTTATCTCCTGTCCTTTTCAAACAAAAACTTAGACTCTACCTTACAAAACACTGGCTATGTCCCTGCCTTAACCCAGACTGAACCCATGTATTCGACTATTCCCACTACCCCTTCATCTCTGTGACTTCTGCTACCTTCTATTTTATTTCCTCACTATTCTATCACTTACCCCTCCTCTATCCTTTTCCTTCCTGATTATATTACTCAGTTTACTGAGGGTTCATATAAATATCTAATCTACTTACATAGTTGTCTTTAAATGTCCTTTTCTCTTTCTTATGATGTTTGATTATGCTAAATAAGTTATGCTTGTGTTTTGCTTCCAAGAACGATGAGTACATTATTGTACAACTGTTAATTCTGAATACAATAAGTTTGATTTTTTGTATAATATTTTCCTGATACGGTATATTTTTATGCTGCTCTTTATTGCATCGTATGTAATAGTTACTATGTCTTTGTGGAGCTTTTCTCCCCGGGCCTCTGCTGAAAATGGAAATATATCCAGTTAGACTAGCCCGGTTAACAAATGTAAAATAAAATAAAAATAAATAAATAAAATAAAATTGTCTTATATATTTCTCCAGGAAAGAAATGTATTTGTTTTCAATTGTAATTTGCCATGGCTACAGTGCCATGCTTTCAAGCAGTCTGAAGTGATACAGTCATATTCAGCAATTAGGTGCAGTGAATCAACTTATGTGAATTCTGTCACTGAACACCTGTAGTTGTTGCATGAAGCCTTTGTAGTGAAATCTCAAAAAGGGAAATTGACATATAGCCTTTTGTTCATAGACTACAGATGTACTGGTATGTACATATGCCAATGCTTTCACAGTCTGACCTTTTGCATTATATATGGTTGAACTTCCACTCTGTATGCATAACAAAATAATAGTGTACAGTAATTCATTACTCAGTTGTTATTATATTAGAAGTAAAAATATTATAAACTTCAAAATAATGTATTTATTCAGTTGTAATATGCTGAAGCTACAATGTCACGATTTCAAGCAAGTAAAGCAACATGTTCATATTTAGAATTGAATTTTACAGTATTTCCTGAGAATAAAATTATTTTATGTAATTTGTACTAGAATATGCTATTATAACATTAGAATTTCATAATTCAATTTTGTAGTAAAATGACAAAGGATGTTGAGGTTTAGCCTTTAATACATATGATCCAGCTGAAGGTGTTCATATGTCTTCACTGTCACAGTCTGTCATTTTTCATTATTCCTCGTTAATATAATTTGTAACATATCATAGCTAAAATGCCACAGTATGGATCAACTAAAATGTTGGGAAGCAATTCAAAATTCTGCTGCATTAAAATTCTTAAGAGAAGAAAAACAGTCATAAACATTTTAAAGTTGGTCCCCTAGCTACTAATCACTGAAATTTTATAGTGAAAAGTCAAAGAAGGACTGAGATATGCTATTTTATGCATAGGTTTCAGAGGTAAACATCTTTATTATGCCTTCTCTGTCATATTTTTGTGCATTTATCTGTTTTCAGTGATGGTGGTATGTTTAACTTCTACTTACTATGCAGAATACACCAAATTTATTTGGGAAGCTGTTATTAAAATCATATGTATTTTATGAAAAATATATTTTATAATTTATAAAATGCTTTAGCTAAAATATTTTATTTTATTATTATTATTTATTTTACATTTGTTAACTGGTCTAGTCCAACTGGATACATGTCCATTTTCAGTGGAGGCCCGAGGAGAAAAGCTCCGAGCTTACAAAACATTTAATATTACAAGTAAATTAAAAACAACAGTACAAAAATGTATAACAAAACATTAATAAAAACAAGATTGGTACATAGTATAAAAAGGACTTGACTATTTTCCAAAAAAATAAGTAAGTAAATAGAGAAAAGATGGGGATATAAAGGATACTAAGGACATCTACAGGATAAGACAGCATTTGGAGAATAGGATTAGTAGGTAGATGGGATAGGTAGAGCAGCAAAGAGTAGAAATGTCAGTGAGTAAATAAGTTCAAAGAATCAACTTTAAAAGAGAAATTTAGAGGGAGACAGGGTAGAGCAGAGGACAAGCAAGAGAAAAGCAATTAGTCAGGGTTATTACAAGAGCATAACCAGTGGTTGGAGAGGAAATGTTTAAGGTTAGTTTTGAATAGTGGGAGAGATGTAAGAGCTGTATACTACAGAGCTGTATACTACAGTTTGTAGCAATTAAAGTAGTGGAGTTAAGTTCAGCATTGTGCTGCACTGAGATTTCTAAGGGTAGACTAGCAGTCCTAGTTACACTTTGTAGATATTGCTGCCTGAATGTTTAATAATGAAATCTCAAAGGAGGACCAAAATATGACCTTTTGGCATAGGTTTAAAATATATGTACCCATATGCCTTCACTGTTTTGCATTATTCTCTGTTTCCATTGTAGTTGTTATTAAAGTATGTTAGAGTACTTCTTTAAGTTGTTATTGCATTAAAATTAAAAATGTTGTGCTGCAGTGAAATTTCTAAAGGTAGACTAGCAGTCCTAGATATACTTCACAAATGTTGCTGCTTGAATGTTTCATAATGAAATCTCAAAGAAGGACCATGGTATGACCTTTTGTACATAGGTTTCAAATGCATATGCCATATGCCTTCGCTGATCTGCATTATTTTCTGTTTCCATTGTAGAAGTTGTTAAAGTATATTACAGTATGTAAGAGTTGTTAAAGTATGTTACAGTACTTCTCTGTTGAGGTGTCATTGGATTAAAACTAAAAATGTTATGTGTTTCACTGTTATGCATGCACATATATCGGATCCCTGTAAAAGATCTAAATCTAAAAATGTCAACATGAAAAGGTAGACCAAAAATAGTTGAAAATAATATCAACAGCATTATTTACATGCTCTGAGACAAAATGTTAAAACATTCAAATAAAAAATGTATTTTTTGAAAGTGCTTAGACTTTTGATGTATTGGTACAAGATCAGCATAATATCAGCATAATGCTGATGTTGGAGAATATGCCCTTTCCCTGGTATTATGTGATCTTTGAGTTGTTATATTTACTTAGCAGGGGGTTTTGTTTTGTTTGCATGGTTAGAGCTATTGTATCTTCTTCTTCTTCTTTCGCCTTTTAGGGGTTGCCACAGCGGATCACCTGTCCGCTCATGTAGAGCTACTGTATAAGTAGAGGGAAATATTGGTGTTGATATAATTTTAAAAATTATTTTAGTATGACTTTTTTCATGTCTAATTTTTTAGGTTTAGATATTTTTAAGTAGACCAATATATATATATATATATATATATATATATATATATATATATATATATATATATATATATATATATATATATATATATATATATATATATATATATATATATATATATACATATATATATATATGGGTCCCCTTCAGTAGATTGAACGTTTACAAGTTCGAACCACATATGGCTGAGACCATATGTTCGAACTTGTAAAAGTTTGATCGGACTGAATGGAGATTTCCGTACAGTTCAAAAAGGGAAGATTTCCCATTTCAGCAATGTAGTGCGATCTTGGAGTTGGTATATTTAAGTAAGGGGGGGTGTGGGGGTGTAGGTGGGTGTAGCCCACTGCTATAGATGTTTAGTTTTGTTGTTTTATTTGTTTTTACTTCAGTGTTCGAACTTTTATGAGTTCAAACATATGGTCTTGGCCATATGTGTAACGAACTTGTAAAAGTCCGATCTACTGAAGTAGATCCATATAAATATATATATATATATATATATTTATATATATATATATATATATATATATATATATATATATATATATATATATATATATAAAATGTCCTCTTCAGATCATCGAACTTTTAAAAGCTCAACTTTCATATCACCGAGACCATTAAATATCCCCCTTTGTTAGGAACTGGCCTTACAGCCCTTGAAGGGGATGGAGGTGTGGAACAACCAGATTTTAAAAGTAATTTTATTCATACTTATTCAGCTAATTCCCAGGAGATTGAGAACATCATTCTGAAACATTGGCCTTTACTCACCCTACATGATGAATTGAAACAATTCGTGCAGGACCGTCCCCATTTTGTTAGGAAAAGAGATGTCAACTTAAAAGACCTCTTTGAGATGAAACATAATTCTATGGAAGTAATTGACTCATTTAAATGTGGTACCCACAAATGTGGGAGTTGTAAGCAGTGTACTGCCATGATTAATAATAACACAGTCTTCATTCCCTCTAGGAAATTCAAATTTATTTCTAACAAATATTTTAATTGTGGATCTAAGGGAGTGGTCTGTTTGGGAATATGTATGTATTGTTTCAGTTTTTATGTAGGGAAAACTGAGAGACCCCCTCAGGAGAAGGGTTTATGAACATCTTTATGATGTTTTGAAAGGTAAAGAGAATAATGCCTTTTACAGACATCTACAAAGCTGTAATAACATGGAATTTAAGTTTATAGTTTTGGAACAGGTATTACCTGACATCAGGGGGGTAATTGGGAGGCCAGGTTAGAATACCGCAAACTTTATTGGCAACTAAAGTTGGACGCAGGTAGGTTCCCTGGTTTAAATGAGAACATCAACATTAGCAGTGTTTTAAGGTTGAGAATGGCCCAATTGTAAAGTATAATGGAGAATGTACATTTTTACTTTTATCTGGGTTGAGATTTGTGAATTTCAACACTGTTTTTGTTTCTTAACATTTTTAATTTTTTCATGGTTTGATTTGAAGAGTTTGTATGAATTCATTTTTACTTTCATTATTATTTATGTTGATACTGGATATTTATTAACTAATATGAATTGTGGGAAGGAGATTTTTTATATGTTTTGGTATCATTTTAGGACAGGTTTTGTTTACTATCTGATGTGTTTTGTGATTTTTTAATATTGATTTTCAAACAATTAGGGTTTGTTTCTGACCAGGGTTAATTAACTATTTTGGTCATTTGACTTGTTTTTACTATTTAACATCTGTGAACTGATTACACTCTGTTTGCACCTTGAAAAAGCTCGGTATCAACCGAGTGACAGCGCTTGGTTTATTACGTGTTGTCTACTTCAATAAAGATTTATTTTATTAACAATTTTAGTTGTGGAGTGAGTTCCGGGTCCTGTTCCTGCTGGACAATTTTATTCTTGATTTTTGGCTTGGCTTCACTATATATATATATATATATATATATATATATATATATTATATATGTATATATATATATATATATATATATATATATATATATATATATATATATATATATCAATGCATTTATAATGCATATACCTTCTTATAACAGTGAATACATTAAAATTATGTGGGGGGCTAAGCCCCCCACACCTCCCATTATTTAATATTCTCACTCCAGGGTTGCACTGCAGTGGGGCAGGGGCTATATTCCATTTTCGTCCAATTGAACTTCGACCAAGTGAGCTTTCAGTCAAGTGAGCTGTCAGTGAAGTGCAATTCCTGGAATCATTTCAAACCAAATGAAATTCGACCAAGTGTATGGAATCCATATATATATATATATATATATATATATATATATATATATATATATATATATATATATATATATATATCAACTCCAAGAATGTACAACATAGAGTAATGGCAAATTCCAAGACCTTGCTTTAATGCAGCCTCACACAGGAAGCAGTCAGGCTAAATAACAACATCCCATAACTAAAATGTTGTAATTTGACGCAGCTAAAGTGGTAGAGTTTATGGTTAATGTCAACATTGTGCTGTGTTGAAATTCCTGCATGTCAGCAGTGTATGTCAGGGGATATGATGAACAGCCATGCTAATCTTGGCAAATGTTTGTAAAAAAATGTGCGGATGCCGAAATATGCCCTGTGTGAACATAAACTAGCATGCCAGCATATATACAGAAGTTGTGTCAGGCAGTACATAGCAATGTTACATATGGTGTTATAGTTACCACTACAAAATTATAACCATGGGTAGTACAATTCTTCTATGGTGTAAATAAATTATGTATAAGATGACATTCATCTTACTCACCACTGCATGTGGGGAGATACACAAGCTCAATCTCCAGAATCTGCTCTTGAGCTGAAGAATGGTATGAAGAAATATAAGCTTCAGGATTAAATGTCCTGCAAGAGTCCTTTTAACTGCATCTAAAATAACAGGCCTCTGATCCCTTCTTACCATTGGCATAGAAGGTTGAGATGGCACCTCTTATCTCTACAGGTGGTACATGCCAGTAACAGCAGTCACCACCCTGGCAAGGCTGTGCCAAGCATCAGTCTCTGTATATCATGTTACAGAAATATTTTGCTATTTTTAGAGCACCACCTGTGAGCCCTTCCCACCTCAGTGTCTTCAGAAGCCTTAGCTATGTGTTAGACTGCAGTCCAAGGAAAAATTGTATCCCCCTCATGGCCAGTCACATTATAGCTATCAACATGTGATGCACAATTTTGGGCACTTTGTATTATGACAAATTTGGGTACCACCATAGCTCAGTGTGAATGTAAATGACTGGCAAGATGGTGTGTGCACTATGGCATATAAATGTGTATAACAGCAGCATATTAACCTTCATATGTTTCCATCTCTGCACTTTAGAACACCTACAGGCCATAATGTAAGCAAAGTCATTGATCCACCCACACATGTATACTGTGATTCACAGGTATTCATGCAAATGCACAAATGTTTAACAAACCTCAGCACTACTTCTGTGAAGTGCACAATGAGGCAAAATTGTGATTTCCCCAACTTACTAACCCTCAAGCAGTTAACAATTGCCCACTCTGTTATTTATAAGCCTGACTACTGCCCAGACCTATCTGACCTTGTTCAACCTTACTCTAACCTTACCTTGCTGAGGTCAGCAGATAAAATACTGCTCAAGATTAACATGACCCACAACTCTCATGTTGACTCATTATATTCTTATACTATAGCTAAAACCTGGAATTCTCTTCCACAGCACCTTCTATCCACCTCTGAGGCACACAAATTCAAACAGCTCCTAACAGAATATTTCTCAAACCTCTGGCTAAGCAATTCCACTCTGTTGCTCCGTTTTCACTCTCCACTCCTAACCAGCTTATAGCAATACTACTCTCTTTGGCCAAATAATAAAAGAAAAAAAAACTGAGATGTTTTAGTCTTCTACTGTAGTGCAACTTTTGTTTATTCTGTCTTTGGTTATTTTAAAATGTGATTGATGATTTAAACATTTTGAACTATTTTACTGTTTTCAACTTTGCTTATACTTTTGTCATGCTATCTAGTCTATTGTACTACAATCCTATATTTTATTTTTTTCTAACCTTCTTGTATGCTGTTTAAATATTGTAACTTCTCTTGGGAGCTTTTCTCTCCGGGTCTTTGCTGAAAATGGGCTTCTTGCCCAGCCAGACACTACCTGGTTATCAAATGTAAATAAATAAATAAATTCAGAAACAAACCCAGCATAAGAGAAGGGAGGCATAGTCTAGGTTTTGTAGCACTACTACATCCACACCTCCATCCAGTGTTGAAGGCAAAGTCAAATTTGATGTAAAAATATCATCCCAGACCAAGAACAGTTACAAGACATTATTCAGCTATGTCCGCAACCTCAAAGGCAATACACAACAATGTGCCAAACTAATTGTAAATGTGTTCCAGCACTTTGTCGGTAGATATCAAAATACCACTTTACTACAGTAAATTATTAGCTGGGCCTCAGCCAAAAAGGAGAATGTGGTATATTGATCGGTGCACATAGCTCTGTAAAAGCAAGCCCATGCCCATGCATTGGTATATAAGGTCACGTGTGTGTAACGCTCGGTCTGTGCTTGGTAACAAAGTGGCTTCAGTCTGTGATGTTGGTCTTATTGCAAGCTTCTTCGAAGTATATGACAATATGAAGAATTATCTCCACTAAGTCTAACAAATGCCTATATTCTGAGCAGGTAACTATAAGACCCAGCAGATTAAATGATCTGTTCATTGTCTGAAGAGGCAGTTTAGCTATACAGAGGGATAAACCATTCCCCACCTTGTTGTCATGACATTCCTCCATTTACTAGCTTACCTTTCTCCGTGGCTGCAGGGTTTCCTCTTCAGAGGAATGAAATAAGGAAAAGTACTCTACTGTTGTGTGTCTATTGGCTCCAAATGTACATGTTGGGGGCACAGTTGTTTTTTGGTACAATGAGTTTATTGCAGAATAGCAGATAATGACACATTATCATAGTGAGCTGGTGGCTGATGCTTTTACTACATAACCCGCATATGCTATGGTGGGCATCAGAGGAGCACGTAGCAATAGGAGTTGTCAGTTTTCTGCAGTGCATTTCAAATTAGGATGTTTGGTACTGCCCTCTAACCATTCTTTTATAGGCAAGGTTTTTGAGAAAGCGGTACACCCACAGATGTGTTCGTACATAACAACTCAAGGCCAGTCTGCTTTGAGATCAAGGCACAGAACTGAGTGAACCCTTATTCAGGTTGTGAATTACCTCTTTATGGCTAGAAATCAGATGCTATATTTTATTTTGGTCCTCCTTGATTTCTTGGCTGTATGTAACATGGTTGATGATGGCATCTTGCTTGAAACTTTGACAGAGTACAGTAGAATGATGCTTGATTGTTTCACCTCTTAACACCTGAGCCTACTCTGGAGTGTAATGTCACTGGTTAATTCCTCTAGTGACCACCTTCTGGAATATGCTGTGCTAGGAGGCTCAGACTTAGGACCATAGTTTTCTGCTGCGTATGTATTGCCCTCAAGGAAATCATTTGAGAGAGGTGGTTTCTTATGAATCATGTGAGGATGTTATCCAGCTTTACCTTTGATTCACTGAGGAGTTAGTGCTTGAATTTACCACACTTGAAGTATGCTTGGATTCAGTCCTTCAGTGGATAATGCAAGGTTAGCTTCATCTTATTCTGGCTCCACCTGAGGTGATCCTGGTGCCTGTCGCTACAGATCTCTTGCATCCTCCTCTCCTTTCTTCCCGTATCTTATATGTGGGAATAGACTGGACTCTGCTTCTCAAGTTCATATCTAACACTATGATTCTAAATGCAAGACTAACACTTAAGGGATAGGTGCCAGTTGTTACCAGAGCATCATATTTCCATCTGAAAAATATTGCTTGGCTCTGGGAATCTTATTATATCATTAGACCTGATGACAGTGATCCACACACTGGTATCTTCTCACCTAGTACATCTGATTTCAGTAAATTGTCATTTGGTTTGTTTTCACCTTTCAGACCAGATGACATTAATCCATATCATAGTGTCATTCCTATCAGCGTCGAAGACATTAATTTATTCACTGGTAACTTCTCAGCTGCTGGACCCATTGGCAGTGATCTGCCTACTGGTATCTCCTCACCTATCAGACAGTATGACAGTGATCCATGGACCTGTACCTTCTCAGCTGTAAAACCTTATAACAGTGATCCATATGCCAATATCTTCTCACCTATCAGACCTGATAATAATGATCCATTTGCTAGTATCTTAGCTATCAGACTTGATTACAGTTATCTATGCGCTAGTAACCTCTCACCTATTAGATCTGATGATAGATACACACCATACCTCTCAACTGTCCAGATTTTTGCCTCATAGTTTTGATCTGTTCCTCATAAAATTTATGTTTTTTTTTTTTTTTGGCAAATCACTAAGATGATCTGAGGATTGAAGTCACTAAAGAATGCCACACATTTAAGTATTAGTTTCATATCTTTTGAAAAATGCATTCTAACACAAATCCTGTTATTCTAACAACTTTCTAAGTTTATAAGAGTAATATTTAAAATATATCCCTATTTTTGGGCATTTGTCCCTCCATTATGTCAGGCTTTGTCCAGATTTCTTGACCTAAGAGGTTGAGAAGTATGTAAATGGAGCCACCTATACTGACCTGGAGGATATAGCAAATTTACTGGCTGACAAATGTAGCTCCAGTTTTACCCTCATACCCCCCAAAATTCCTCAGGAAGTACCTTCAACTCCCCCAGCTATCACTAGGAAACAGGCCATCACTGCACTTGCCAAGGCCAAAAACAATACATTAATGAGTCCCAATAATATCCCATGATGGCTTCTCAATAGCATGAAACATAACCTGTCAGGGCCAGTAGAATCAGTATTTAACTATAACCTTCTGACAGGCTTCATGCCATGTGGCTTGAGGGAGTGCACCTGTCATGTTTCTACACAAGGGTGGGTCATTGACATACCAGAGTAATTACAGACTCATAAATCTGACCTGTCTCATATGCAAAGCCATGAAAAGAATTATCTTGGAAATGACAAACCATAACATAAGAAAACCTTCAGAGGCTGGATCCAACCCAGTTTTTTTTTGTCAAGAGCAGGTCATGCCTATTCAACCTGGTGGACTTCTTTGAGAAGGTCAGCAAAGCAATAGACACAGGCTATGTTAGTGCCTAGTGCCTACCTTGAACTGGCTAATGTATTCAACACAATACCTCACTAGGGCATTGTAGACTAACTCAAGAAATTTGGTATAAAACACTCTTTCACCTCCTGGATAGCCAGCTAACTCACCAATAGGACTCAAAAGTTAGGATAGGGGAGTCTAGGAGTCTACCTCCACAAAGAAACCAGTCAATAGTGGAGTCCCTCAAAGCTTGGTGTTGGGACCACTCCTTTTTGACATCTACCTCTCTGAAGTCAAGGCCAACATCAAGGGCCTCTGACTGGATAAGTTTGCAGGCAATTGCAAAGTTAGCACATTCAAAGAATCCCTCAAAGACATAAATAACCTCCAGGAAGGTCCAAAACAGATTAATAACTGTTGCCAGAGCCACAATCTGAAACTGAGTGCTAATAAATGCATAATGGTATCATTTGAGGAGATGGCCACCCCTGGAAGCTATCACATTGATAATACATCTCTAACAGTAGACCCAGTGGTCAGGGAATTTGGGAATTCATGTAGACAGTAACTTGGCTTTTGATCATAGTGAGTCTATCGCACTAGGGAAATCATTCTACGCTGCACAACCTATAAGAAAGGGTATAGCATCTAGACCCAAAGATGTCATTGTTCTGCTGTACTCTGCCCTCTTTTTGACCAATTATTGAGTAAAATGCCCCCATCAGTATGTCCCTGACCAGGCATATGCAATAACGGGAGTGTCCTCAGAGATTCCTCACGAAAAAGAATACATAGTGCAGTAAACATGTCCTATGCAGACCACCTCAAAGCCTTGTCCTTAAACTCTGTCATCTACTGAGTGGTAAAAGGCAGTCTACACCTGACATACAAACACCCTCTGATCTAGCCTTAATGGATCTATTGCATATTCACAAAATCAATTACATCAGAAACTCTTGATCTAGAGACTTCAACTTCATCTCTGACATAAATAAGGCATGTTGGAGAGATAGGTATGTATTTCAGAGACTGCCACTTCTCTGGAATACGCTTCTCATTCATGTGAAGCAAAGTTCTTCCCTACACTTATTCAAGTGCAATCTGGATCAATGGAAGGAGAATCATAAATTTAATGTTGGCCTGGCACCTATGTCCCTGTTAGAAACAGGGAGCTTGAAAATGCTCTACCACCCATGCCCAAGTTATATATATCCTACACAAAACATATGGGATCCAAATCATGTTCATTATATTTGGGTCACATGGTAAGGCTTACAAATGCCCTTTAGGGTCATTGTCTTAGTACTCAGTATGATCATATGCTGATAATATGCATGTTAATTCATTTATACATTTTCTTATTCTCTGATTATCCACTTAATTCAATGTAGGAATCTGGGAGAAATAGGGCCTATCCCAGAACTCAGAAGGTATAAAGTGCAAAATGTCATCCTCAGTGGAGCAGCGCCCCATCCTAGGATGCACATACACGTGTACGCACACACACACACACACACACACACACACACACACACACACACACACACACACACACACACACACACACACACACACACACACACACACACAAATGCCTGTGGGGAATTTAGAGCATCAGCAATTCTCTTATGGCACATCTTTGGGATGCAGGATGCAGCTAGAGTACAGCAAAAATCCATGCAGACAAAGGGAAGACATGCAGAGTCCACACATAATGTACTCAGACAAAAACTAGAGTTATATCATAAAAAGGAAAAACAAGAAACTGAAAAGGTAATGGAAATGCAGATTTGATGTAAGGATTTGCTAATGAAGCACAATGGTTAGGGGGGAGATGACTGTGAACATACAACTCAGGAAGGCCTCAAATTTAGTCTGTACAATGTGTACTTAATGAGAAAGAATACATCCCAATAAGTGACCTAGAAGGAGAAAGCTGCAAGTTTTGAGAGAGCCTCAAACTTAGATTAAGCGGTGCATATGTATTTTGAAATAAAAAAAGAACAGCTTCATACATCAAGTGACTGTTTTGATTGCAAATAAAATACTTTTTCAACAGCTTGGTGCTGGTTTTTTTTTGATAAAACACATATGTAATTTCTCTCCATGGAAAGTTTGACTTCTTTTTTTTTGGTAACGGTTCATTGGTTCATTTATCAAAGATGACTAGTTTTATCAGATGAAAGATACCATTAAATAGTGTTATTTATGCTATAAATCAGTACTGTCTAGACTTCTAGGAGGAACTCTTGCCAGTTTGGGAGTCACCCCTACAGTAATTTGTATTTTGCCAATTGCCTAAAAGATCTTTTTTAAAGATGCATCTAGTGTTATAATGTAGTATTGGCTTACAAGGAAAACACTTCTATTTATCCAACAACCTAGGATTCTAAAGTCTTGGATGCACAATCAAGTATAATAGTTTGCTATAATTTTCACATGGTAGTGTCATTCTGCTTAAACATATATTCATGATGTTTAATTTGTTCTGAATCTGGACAGGATCACTTAAATAAAATGAGCTGCTAGTAAAGGCAGTCCTTTTAACACTGTAGTATTATTATTTTTTCTTATACACTTGTTAACTCATAGATTAGTACCATGCCAACTGCCCTTGTGAGCCATTTTAAGCCTAGACAATTATCCTTTGTGAGACTCAAACCCTGCACCTTGTGTTTGTAAGGCAAACACATTAAACACTAGGCCACATTTTAACCATCAGCAAACTCAGCAAAAATACCCAACACCCAACACGTGTCCAATTTCATGTGTGACCCAACAGTACTATCATATAAAGTGACTTCCACAGAGTCACAAAGGTGGAAGGAATCAAATCCTGTACTCTTGACTATAGGAGGTAGTTCATTAATGTTATGCAGCTGTAGAAAAAGAATGTCTAGCCATAGTATGGGCACTGCAGAAACTTCACCCCTTTCTGTATGGAAGGAAATTCACTGTGGTTACAGACCACAATCTCGTAACATGGCTACATTGAGCCAGCCAGCAAAATACCAAGTTATTAAGGTAGAGCCTAGGGTTGCAGGCATATGATATGACAGTGCAACACCAGAGTGGATCAACAATGCCAATGCCGATGAGCTGCAGCTTGACTGAAATTATTATTCAGTAGCATATATTACCCAATTATTTCTTATATGTGTCACTTTCCGATAAACTACTGCATGTCCTCCTAAGGGAGGGTATCTGTAGCTTCACACCACTACCAGCCTCAGAGGATGCAGATAACTATGCTGAACAGTACGCCAATGCAGTATACAAGCATCTGTACAACTGCATGGATTCAGCCATACCCAATAGAACTAAAACCTGCTCCTCAAGGAAACACAAACCTGTTTGGTGGACATTCTGTATCAACAGGCTTTACAACAAAAGGAAGAAACTCTTGTCCAAGGGTAAAAGGGAACAAATTCCAGATTGGAAAAACTCCCTCCTTAGTCTCAACAAAGAAATTAGATCACTAGTGAAAACCGCCAAAGCCAATTATGAATCAAAACTAGCCTTCAAAACAAAGGGAAACCACAAAGTCTTCTTCAGTTGCATCAAGAACCTCCATGGCACACCCCAGGTTTGTTCTGAATTAGTCCTTAACAGTATCACTTACACTGATCCTATTGACTTAGCCAACCTGCCAGAAGATAGGTTCAGAGCAAACTTCACCTCCCTGTCACCCCCCCAAATGTCCTTTCAACATCCCTGATACTTGTTCCGCACCTGACATCTCTGTAAATCAAGTATTACAGTCCCTATCCAAGGCAAAAAACATTCAACCACAGCGTAAGTACAGGCTTCATTCCAGCAGAGTGGAGAACTGCCATGTCATCCCCTTGCACAAAGGTGGTACCACTACTGACCCTGGAAACTATTGCCCCATTAGCTTGACAAGTCTGATCTGTAAAGCCATGGATGGTATTATTATGGATCTCATAAACAAGGACATAGGTAATCTCCAAGCACTTGAACCCACCTAGGTCAGATTCTTCAAGGGCAGATCTTGCCTGTTGAACCTGGTTGACTTCTTTGAAACTGTCACCAAGGCTCTGGATGAGGGAAAGTCAGTGCATACAGTTTATCTTGACTTGGCCAAGGCCTTTGACATAATCCCCCCACTTGGGCATCATTGAAAAGCTAACACAACTTGGTGTAAATCCCTATCGCATCAGGCGAGTGGCCAGCTGTCTCACCGACAGAACCCTCAAAGTCAAAATAGGCACCTCCACTGCGTTAGCAGACCTGTCACTAGTGGAGTCCCCAGGGATCTGTCTTAGGACCCCATACTGTTTGGCATCTACTTCTCAGAGGTCCAAGAAAAGACAAAATGCCTGTGGCTGACCAAGTTTGTAGATGACTGTAAGTTGGGTGCTGTCACTAACTCCCCAAATTATGTTAACATACCGCAAGAGGGTCTCACAGCAACTAATGACTGGTGTCAAAGTCATAACATCAAGCTAAATGAAAAAAAATGTATCATTATATCATTCAGCAAAAACATGACCCCTACTAATTACCACATCAATGCCAAGCCCCCTAAGCAAACAACCTGTGGTGAGAGACCTTGGCATTCAGGTTGATAACAACCTCATATTCGACCATCATGTAGCAGCAGTGGTCAGAAAAGCCTTTTACTTGGTTTATCTCATAAGTAAAGGGATTACATCCAGAAAAAAGGAGGTTATTACCTCTCTGTACTCCTCCCTCATTAGACCAATGATTGAGTATAACTCCCCATTTGATATGTATCTCTCCAAACATCTGCACCAACTGGAAAGGCCACTGAAATACCTCACAAAGAAAATCAATGGCATCCAACACCTGTCCTATGCAGACAGGCTCAAATCACTATCACTCTACTCAATATCATACAGATTGCTCATGGGTGATCTGTGTCTCATCTACAAGGCAATCTTGGACCCTGCCCTACTAGAGATGCTCCATATCCGTAAGTCTAACTCCTCATGCATTATCTGCTCAAAAGGCCTGTATCTAATATGCAACATCAACAAAATCTGCTGGAGAGACAGGTTTGTCTCCAAGAGGCTTCCCTGCCTCTGGAATAAACTTCCCATTCATGTCAAACAGAGCACCTCACTGACCCTCTTCAAGCTCAACCTTGATGAGTGGATGGGAAACCACAAATTTGTCCCAGGGGGTACACCTGTGTTCCTCATTGACAGGGTTGACAATTGCCAACTGAGATTTCTTTTTGAGGATAAACTCTTGGCTAGGCTTGTAAGGGCCCAAGGACCATTACCCTAGTAACCTCCTATGATCCTATATTTGTATATATTTTTATATACAAGGGAAGGGAAAAGATGGCGGTGCCTTGTGCGGCAGTGGCCTCTCTGGCTACCAATGTGTGTTTGTGTCTTTTATGTTTTAAAATTTAGTAATTTATAAATTGTTGAGCAGTGGTCCATTGCTAGGTGTGCAGTTGACTGGAACTGTGATGTTCATGGTGTTTTATTGTTTTCTTTTTTGCTCGTTGGATCATTAAACTAACCATTAAACTAATCATGGAAGTTGGGCCTTCAGTGGCAGGTTTTGGAGGCAGAAACTTTTTGTCACCAGGCACGATTATAAGTATTAAAAAAGGATTAAAAGGACTGAATAGTTTTGTCAGAGGGTACCAGACTGTACTGGGGACCCTGCTGCTGATGATGCTTGTGATGATGTGGATGGCAAAGATCTGTGGGAAGTTCGATGAGCTGGTTGTGACTGTTGGGGCTAGTAGCGGTAGTTGCACAGAATGCAGGTAGCAAAGAGCCTGACTTTTTACCAGTTGTTGGTTAAATCATACTTAGATCTGTGGTACCAGAAGATGGGACTGGACTTGGAATGTTGCTGGATCTGGAGAGGGAGATGGCGGCAGTGTGGATAAAGTAGATTGTTGTAGTCCATAAACCATGTTTGGCTGATGATACTTCTATGTTTTTTTGTGCCTTTGGTTGGCTTAGTCACTGTTGTTACTGTTGTATAAATGTATTGTGTTTCTGTTTGTACTTGAGCTTGTAGAAATGTACTTTTGTTCAGCTGTGCACTTGTGTATGGTCTGAATGACAATAAAGTTACTTTTGACTTTTTATTTTACTTTTGATTTTGTATATTGACAAATTACTGTATGCTCCACCTCTGAGCTTGGGTTTTGGCTGAAGTGGTCAACAGACCAGCCCCCTTACAATAAATACAGTGCCCTGTGACAGCCACAGGACAGTTAGTGGACTTAATGGCATGGACTACTTCCTGAAGAACAAACCCTAACAGTATAACCACAAATAACCTTCTACCTCTTCAGTAATCAAAACACATACAGATGACGTTTAAAACCTACCACCCAGAAATGGCTATACCATGCAATATGTGCAGGTGTTTGTGTGAAACCCCATCTACCAAATGTCTTATGTGAGCCACTAATGACCCACCAAATATCTTACATAAGTCACGACCCACTAAATGTCTTATACGTGTCACCAATGATTTGACAAGTAAGCATAGAACTGAGCATGAGGTATGGAAGCGCATCCTGCTATGTGCATTTTTCTAAACAACTTTATTAAATTATTACTTAAGGCATAGAGACATATACATTAACAGATACAAAAATAAAACATAGCACCACTTTTCATATTGATGAATTTTACATTACATGTATGTTTTCTTTCTGTTTAATAACTTATTCACTACAACATTGAATACATTGCTTAATTCCTGTCTTATCCCCTTTACAATATTCAGTACTTTAATTACAATTGGTTTAGAGTCTGATTTCCATTTTTTGACTGCCAATAGCATCAAACTTAGTAAGGCCCTACTCTGTACAGGCAACGAACATTCTTTATTCTAGCTCAAAAATATTATTTCTCGCCTCACATTAAGACATTGTCCTGTTCGATTCTCAGCTAAAACGTCTTCTGTGTGGAGACATGCGTGAATGGGCGTACCTTCGTTGAAGGTTGTACATCAGGGCTGGCAACTCGGTACGTAAAAATCTACTGCCAATCATTAGCGAACTGGAGTTCCGCTGTGACGACCCCTAACCGAGAAAAAGCCGAAAGATACAACAACCATTATTTGCTTCCCCAACATTTCTGATAGAGTACTCTGTACATCATTTTTAAAATTTGCCACCTCATTATACCCACAAAAAACATGTTCCCAGTTACCTCTCTCTTCTCCATCACACCTTCAGCAATTGCTGTCTTCCTCAGGAAAATTTCTCTGAACTTCACTTGCGGTATAAAAAGACCTGTATAAACACATCCAAGCAAAAATCCAAAACCTTATGGACTTTGTCACATTCTTGGGGGTCATACAGATGTCCTCCCATTCCTCTTTTGTCCCCAGTCTTTTCTAAACTTCTCTGATTCATTCTTATATTTATGCAACATTTTATAGGCCCTACTAATTTTTCATTTTTTTAACAGCAGCTTCTGTTCTAGATTTGACTAAAAACCCTATTACAGCTATTTTTTCACTAGCACTCCCTTATCCCTATCCCTGATCTTCACATATACTCTCATATCAATCTGCAATAGGGAAGGCAGTCTCTAACCTGAATTTCATACTTCTGCTTGGCCTCATCCTACTTTTCCCTGTCTAGTTATTTGCTCCAAATATCTTGGTTCCTTTGCCAATTTTCTCCAGTAAAATTCATCTCACTATTGCTTATTTTCTATACCCTTACTTGTAGTCATCCCTATTGGCAAAATTGCATTTCTCCATTTCCATGTTGGATTAGTTGTTAAAATACTTACTGCAACTTTATGAATACAATATTCTGTATGGTTGTTGTTAGTCTCATTAAGAATTTATCTCCAAAATCCTACTGTAACCTTATGTCTTAAACTACTACCCTGTTTCATCATCATCCCTTTCCACTTTAATTTATAACCTTCTGCTTGCGTTACGTATATCAGCCTTAACTGTGTAGCTTTAAAGCAGCCATTCAAATCATAAAATCCTAAACCATCTTGTTTAATGGGAAGGAACAAATTATCCCAGTTACCTCTTGCTCTCTTCCTCTTTCCAAATAAATTCCTTCAACTCTGTTAATTATCCACAAATGTCTCTGGTTGATAAAAATATGCCTGTCCTGTGTATAAAGCTAAAGCAACTAAAGACATTTTTACTGCTTGTATCTTACTATCCATGTTCATAATCAAATGATTCCATTTTCTCAGTTTTTGAAATACACTTTGTTTTGTCTCTTCCCACATATCTTTAGTTGCCATAACAGAATCATTTTAATCCATATACCTAATACTTCATCTTATCCTGCCCCCTTAAATATGGGTGTGTTGGACCAATTCATATGGGGGTACAGAATTTACCACTATAGCCGTTGTTTTATCTCCATTAATTTTATTTCCAAAATAGATTTGAAACTATCAAAAGATTCCATAACTCCAAAATATTCTTTTCTGGATTTATCAACTACAAAATAATATCTACAAATAAAGTTAACTTTTCTTGATTTCCGTACCAGTTATGTCCTTGAATTTGTGAATCCCCTAGTTTTTGACAAATGGCTATAAATATAAAGCAAATAACTCATACGAAAGAGGACACCCCTGCCTGATTCCTTGGTTCAAGCATAATTTGTAAGACAGGAATCTTCATACTTTAATTCTTACTTCCAACCCTTCATATATAATTCTAATTACCTATTATTAGGTTCATAGCTGTTTACTAGGTTAACAACCACAAAGGCCTTTTTAAGACTATCACAGAAAAATGATTGGAAAGTCTCAAAAATAGTGGTAAAAATGAAAAAAAAAACAGCAATGAGAGATATAACATCAAGTAATTTAATAAGTGTTAAGTGCTTTTGACTACACTGAGCTTTTCCAAACATTACTATTAATAAAAAAATGAATGCTTAAATATCATTCTATCAAACATAACACAGGGATCCCAAATCTCTGACAAGTTCTGATACCTCTGATAACTGTAAGCAGGGGCCTGGGGATGAACCATTTACAGGCTGTCTGTGTCCATAAGAGGCATAGGTGCCAAACCAACTGACCAAGTTACACTTGAATTGGGTTAGTGAGGCACTCTGTTTCACATGAATGGGAAGCCTGTTCCAGAGAAGGGGTAGTCTCTGGGATACATATCTGTCTCTCCAGCAAATCCTGTTTATATCATAGGCAAAGCTTAAGTTTTTAGAATGGGTAATTCGGGTGCTGTTTGTTTTTGGATATGCAGGAGGTCTAGCAGGGTGGGGTCTGACAATGTATGTCAGGCATACATCTCCTCTCAATAGCCTGTAGGAGACAGAATACAGAGATAGGGCCTCAAGGTGGTCTGTTTAGGGCATGTTTCTTATGCTCTGTAGTCTTTTATTGAGGAACCTATGCATATGTTTCAACTGTTGGATATCCCTGGTTAGGTACATACCAAAAGGGCCACTGTACTCAATGATAGGTCTAATGAATTTTTATCAAAACCAAAAAAAAAAACGGAAACTTGTCCGAAATTTTTTTTTTATTTTATTTTGCCTTTGTTCATTGTATATAGGTCTAATGAATGCCAAATACAGTGGAACAATGGCTTCTTTGGACCTAGATGCCATACCTTTGTTGATAATTTGCACAACATAGAATGATTTCCTCACTACTGTACTGTACTGGTCAAAGGCTAGATTACTATCTATGTGTGTTCCTAAATCCTTGACTGCTGGGTCACTCAGGGGTGTGTTGTCAATATGATAGTTACCAGGGGTTGATGGCTTCCCAAAGGATACTATTATACATTTTTTGGCATTCAGTTTTAGAACATTTTTCTAATACATTGATTTGCCTGTGTCAGCCCTTCTTGGAGAACATTTGTGTTGGTGGGCAATTCTATGATTGCTCCTAATTTGCAATCATCTGCACATTTAGTCAGCCAGAGGCCATTGACATTGGCCTTGACTTCAGAGAAGTAAATGCCAAAAAGGAGCAGTCCCAGGACCAATTTCTGAGGGGCTCCACTTGTGACTGGCCTCTTTGTAGAGGAAGATGCCCCAGTTCTAACTTCCTGGGTTCTGTCCGTGAGCCAGCTGGATATCCACTGGGTGACATAAGGGTTTATGCCAAACCTGTTGAGTTTGTCAACAATGCCTAAGCTGGATATTATGTCAAATGCCTTGGCCAGGTCAAGGTAGACAGTGTGAGCCATTTTACCCTCATCTATTGCTTTGGTGACCTTTTCAAAGAAGTTCACCAGGTTCAGTAGGCATGACCTGCACTTGACGAAGCCAAAGTGGATTGGGTCCAATGTCTAGAGGTTTCCTATGTCATCATTAATCACTTCCATGATAGTTCTTTCCTTGGCTTTGCATATGAGACTAGTGAGACTTATCGGTCTGTAGTTTCCAGGGTCTGTAGATAGCCCACCTTTGTGCAGGGGGATGACTGTTGCTGTTCCCCATTCATAAGGCACAAAGCCTGTTTGGAAGCTACAGTTAAATAGCAATTCCAGAGGTCCTGATAGGTCTTGTTTCATGCTATTTAGAAGGCATCCTGGGATATTGTCTAGGCCCACTGATTCAATGCTCTTCGCCTTAGAGAGAGCATTAAGAACCTGTTCTCTAGTGATAACAGGAGGAGTTATATTTGATGGTATTTCCTGAGGGAAGGTTGAGAGGGAGAGAGGGGTAAAGTTGGATCTGAATTTGTCTTCCAGTAAGTTTGCTGTATCTTTTAGTTCAGTGTAGGTGGTTCCATTAATAATGAATTTTGCACTTAATTGTGTATTGCCTTTGAGACTGTGGACATAGCTAAAGAGTGCCTTGTGTTTGTCCTTGGCCTGGGAGGCAAAATTTACCTCTAATTTGACTTAGACTCTATTTGTCCTTTCAGTAGTTTATTTAGTTTGATGAGAGTGCTTTTATCCTGCTGGATGCGGCACCTCCTAATTTTGGCCATGATTTACTTCCTACTGTTATAATGCTTATTGATGTTCGGATTCCATCAGTGTGCCTTGTTTTTTGAGTTAGTTCAGTACTTCTTCCTGGTAGGTACAGCTGACTCTATGCAGCTATTTACCTGCTTGTATATCATTTCTGTGAATGGTTCCACATAGGTAGCAATGCTTTCAAGGTTTATGGGGGCTTGAAATTTTGCCAGGTTATCATTTAATAGTAGGAAGTTAGTCTTATAGTAGTTCCTGAATATTGCAAGGTTAGCTGGGGTTCCAGGTCTTATTTTTACTTCAAAGGAGACCATTGTGGTATGATCATATTGGAGAAGACATTACACTAGGAGCTGTGCAGCAGTCTCCCATTTTAATGAGGATCAGATCCAGTATGTTTATACCCCTGGTTGGTGTATTAACAATCTGGTTCAGGGAATTTGTGATTACAAAATGTGTTTGGTGTCTTACATGATTCTCAATTAATAGTGGGGTAATTAAAGTTGCCCTTGAATATGATATTGGGTTGGGTGGTGAGTGTTTCCAATAGGTTTAAATACATGTTATGGGTTTCCTGGGTCATAGAGGGGGAACTTAGGGATGGTGTCAATGGTGATTTGAATGTGGAGAAGCTCAAGTGCATTGTCCTGTGGAGTGGAGTTCTTTGTATAAACTCCTAGCAATGAGCAGTAACACCTTTAGATTTTCTTGATTTTGATTTGCTATGTTGGAAGTGCATTCAGTTTGGCATTGCCTAAAATGTCACTATGGGGGAGGACAATTTTTTACCTAATATTCAAAACCCTAGACGTGAGATACAGATCATCCCTGGCAAATCAGCATGGTCTGTTGACTATCTCTTTCCATGCTGACAAATACTGAACTCCCTTAGAATGACACTAGAAATTAAGCCAATTATTAAAGTCAGTCATCTTCTGTTTATATTGTGGCATCATCCTTGGAGACGGTAAAATGCTGCTCAATGCTAGGCTCATACCAGCCTGGGACACATATTATGATGTCTCTCTTCATATAGTCTAGGGAGGTACATATCAGGTCATTTATACCCACATGGACTCTGACTTTGTCATACTAGTACTTGTGGTCCAATGTCCTGAGTATGTGCATAATGTGGTGGATCCTGGTGCCTGAGTGCATTTGGGGACTGCTGAGGGTATTTGTTATGTGTACTTCATCTACAAGGTCTTTGGGGTTTAGAAAGGTTACATTTAAGTGCCTCAGCATATGTGGGTCTATGTGTCTGCTTTGAATTTTGTGTGATGAGTGCAACGTGTGTATTATTGGTAACCTGATTAAGAGTGGGTTTATGTGCAGTCTTTGCCTCCAGTTACATTAGTTTACTTGAGAATTTACTGGTTGTCAGTAAACATGAGGCAGTTTCTACACTGCCTCAGGATGCAGTTCATATGCATGGCAGTAGACCCTTTTCCACACCATGGGGAGTCTCTGGGACATGAATCTATCCCTCCAGCACGTCATATTTATCATTGTGGTGAGGTTTAGATCCCTAGAGCATGTGGCTCTTGAGGATTTTTTTTTTTTTTAGGTGGAGCATGTCCATCAATTCTGGGTTTGACATGGCCTTGTATGTCAGGCAGAGATAATCTCTGAGTAAGTGGTATGCAACCGAGTACAGCTGGAGTTTCTTCTGTCGGACTGCATAGGGCATATGTTTGAGGTCAGTAATCCTCTTGGTGAGGTACTTCTGTGGTCTTTCCAGCTGTTGCAGGTGTCTTGTAAGGTACATCCCAAATGGAGCATTGTACTCTATGATGGGTCTGATGAGTGATGAGTAGAGGGGCACAATAACCTCTTTTGTTCCAGATGCAAACCCTTTTGTGATTAGGTGGGCCACATAGAAGGATTTTCTAACCACCTTGGCAATATGATTATCAAAGGAGAGATTACTATCTACTTGGGTCCCAAGATCCCTTATTACATTTTCTGTATTTAGGGGACTACCACGTATGTGGTAGTTTGTGGGTACTTTGTTTTTTCCAAAGGGGATGACTGTGCACTTTTTGGCATTTAGCTTGAGGCCATGATTTTGACACCAGGTATCCGTCTCAGTGAGACCCTTCTGGAGGATGTCTGTATCAGCTGGAGAGTCAATTATGGACCCTAGTTTGCAGTTGTCTGTGAACTTGGTCATCCATAGTCCTCCTGTGCTTACCTGTACCTCTGAGAAGTATATACCGAACAGGAGGGGTCCCAGGACTGAACCCTGGGGGACGCCGCTTGTAACTTGTTTAGAGTCAGACCTAGACCCTGCAACTCTCACCATGTGGGTTCTATCCGTGAGCCAATTGGCAACCCATCTCATGACGTAGGGGTTTATGTTCAGGCTAGTGAGTTTGTCTATAATACCAGAATGGGGAATGGTGTTGAAAGTCTTTGTGAGATCTAGGTAGGCTGTGTGGACCTCCTTTCCCTCATCTAAAGCCTTGGTAACTGCCTTAAAGAAGTCCACCAGGTTTAGGAGGCATAATCTGCCCTTAACAAAGCCAAACTGGGTAGGGTCCAATGTCTGAAGGTTCCCAATGTCTCTGTTAATGAATTCCATGATGATGCGCTCCATAGCCTTGCAGACCAGGCTAGTCAGGCTTATAGGGCGATATTTCCTGGAGTCTGCTGTGGCTTCACCTTTGTGGAGCGGGATAACTGTTGCTGTGTGCCACTCTATGGGTACATAGCCTGTAGAGAGGCTGAGTTTGAACAGTGTGTTTAGGAGAGGGGTTAGTTCATTTTGGAGCTCATGTAAGACACAGCCTGGGACACCATTTGGTCCCATTGAAGCTGTATTTTTGGCTTTGGATAGGGCTGTTTTAACCTGTGTGTCAGTGATTGTTGCAGCACTACATTCTTCTGGTATGGTTATGGACCCTTTAGGGGATGAAAGAGGGGTGAAGTTTGCACTAAACCTGTCTGCCAGAATGTTGGCAATATCAGTCGGTTCAGTGTATATTGTGCCATTCTGCACTAACTCAGAGCAGATCTGAGAGTTTCCACTTAGGTTCTTGACATAGCTAAAGAAAGCTTTGTGGTTATCTTTGGAGTCCTTGGCAATTTTTCTTTCGAAGCTAGCCTTGGATGATTTTATGAGGGATCATAGTTTCTTGCTGATACTAATAAGGGATGTCTTGCCTTCTTGGGATTTTACTCTTTTCTGCACTAGTTTCCTCCTTCTGTTGTATAGCCTGTTTATAGCAGGGGTCCACCAGACTGGTTTCCTTTTCTTGGAGGAATGAGTCTTGGTTTTGCTTGGGATAGCATGATCCATGCAGTCTTGCAGGTGCTCATAGAGTGCCTTTGTAAGGGATTCAGCAGCTTGGACAGCATTGTCCTTTAGCATGGGGGCTGTGAACCTTTCCACCTTGGTCTTACGTAACATAAAGTTTGCTTTTGAAAAGTTTTTCACAGTGGTTTCCTTGATTGGGGGTGGGGGCAGAATGTGGATATCCAGATTGATTAGTCTATGGTCTGATCTAACCAGCAAAGGTTTGATCTCTGGTGTAGAACACCAGTCGCCCATGTTGGTGATGACCAGGTCCAATATGTTGTTACCTCTGGTGGGGGTGTTGACCAGTTGATCCAAGGTGTTTGAGTTTATAAATTCTAGGAAGTGTTGGGCAAGGGAGTTAGTACTTGAGTAGTTCTCCCAGTTAATGTTTGGGTAATTGAAATCACCCAATATTAGGGCATTTGGTAGGGCCTTCATATTTTCCAGTGTCTCCAGAAACGTGGAATGGGGGTCCTGGGTCATGGTGGGTGATCTGTAGCAAGCTACAACTTGAATTGCAGTTTTTCCCATTGTTAGTTGCACATGGATGATCTCTGAGGCATTGTGCTGTGCCAGTAACCTGGAGGTGTGGGTATCCTTGATGAATATGGATACACCCCCACCTTTTGTGTTTTGGTACGAGTTCTGTGGCCAAAAAGTATGGTATGAGTTATAGCCTGGTAGTGCTGGGGTGCTCTCTGGAGCCTTAAACCAGGTTTCTGTTACTGCACAGATATCAATGTTCTCCATACTGAGGAGTGCCTCGAGTGCATGCATTTTGAGGTTTAGACTTCTGGGGTTGAGTAGCATTACCCTCAGTTTTTTGTTACTTGTGCTATTTACGGTGGTGGGTTTGTCTTTTGAGCCTTGCCTAAAAAAGGCACTATGGGGGTGGCAAAAGCTTTGACCAGTATTCAAAAGCCTAAGGGTGACAGGTGCAAGCCATCTCTTTCGAAGCAATGTGGCTTATCGGGCATGTCATCCCAGGTGGACAGATACTGGAGCCCCTTTGATTGACACCAGAAACTTAGCCAGTTGTTGAAATTGGTCATTTTTTCTTTATACTGTGGCATCATTCTTGGTGAGGGCAGGATGCTACTCAGGGTAAAGGGTCATACCGGCCTGGGCTATGTGATCAGAGAGCTCTTCCATGTGTCCCTTTTCATGTAGTCCAGGGAGGTACATCTCAGGTCATTCACACCAACATGGACAATGACAGAGTTCTATTTGTACTTGTTCTGGAGTGACCTAAGTGCTTGTGTTATGTGGCAGATCCTTGTGCCTGACAGGCAGCTAACTGTAACCTTCTCCTTGTCCAGCCTAGTTAGTGGGACATCAGTGTGCCTGACTATAGAGTCGCCTATAACTAGTGTGTTGGGTATGTTATTTTGCCTTAAGGGCTGTGATTGCGTGGCACACTGATTATGTGAAGTATGTGTTTCATGGTTTGTGATGGGGTGTGGAGGTTGCTTGGGTGTCTGCACTGGAAGTCTCTGTTGCTTTTGCAGATTTTTATTTAGAGCCTCCAAGTATGTTTTCATGTATTTATATGGGTTATTTGCCAGTGTTGGTTTAGTAAGTCTATGTGAGACTGGTGGTGTGTTGCAAGTATTTTCCTTTTCCTCTTGACTGTCAGTTCCAGTCTTGGGTTGAGAGAGCTTTGCCTCCAGTTTGGCTGTATAATTGCATCTCTCACATATATTAGTGTTTGGTGGTAGGAGGAGAGGGTTGTCTGTGTACTTGAGGCAATTGTAACATTGCCTCAAAATGCCCAGATTCACCAGTTGGACTGGAGAGTACACCTGAAACTGCCCTTTGGACATGCCTGAATAGGTAAAGTGAGCTGTTTTACTGATTAGCTGATAGGGACGAATAGAGAGCCTTGTCCTTCTGGGTAGTGTAGGGGGGGGTCTAGTGCTAGGGTTAATTAGTGCTTGCTATGAGTTTTGAGCAAGTGCTGGGCTGTGAAATTAATGGTTTGAGTTCTTAAGTTGAAAGTTTGCCTAGTTACAAGGGAAAAATTGAAGACCAGACTTTGTGGAGCCGGAAATAGTTTAAGCCTAGCCAACCGGCACTGCCTGGCATGCAAAACCGCACAAATGCGTTTTTTATAGCAGGGAAATGAAAGAGATAGAAATTAGCACAAAATGGCCAATAAACTACTAACTTCTGGAATACAGCAAACAAGGCACACAAATTTCAGAAAGAAACAGATCAAATAAGCAGGCACAATAAGCCTTTAACCAGAAATTCCCAGCTCAGAAGGGCAGAATCTAGCCTCTCCTCCCACAAGAGTGCAAATTACAAACCATCTTAATGTAAAATTACTGGCCTGAAGCCAAAGTGCTTAAATCAGAACTAATGCACTTTTAGAATAACAGAGACTGAGTCTTCAATCAGCAATTCCCAACATAGAAGGATGTAAGCTACCTGTCCTGTCACAACAATGCAGTCCACAAACCTTCTTAATGTAAAACAACTGGTTTGAAGCCCAAGTGTTTAAACCAAAAGGCTTAGAATAACAGTTACAATTTAATCAGGCTACTAGCAAGCAATAATAACTGCAGCAAAATAATACAATTGAGTACTTTTAAGAAGAAGCACAGGCAAAATAAGGTAATAAAGTGGGAAGAAACACAATTACAGTAAAAGCAGATGAATAAAGTGCAATTTTTTAAATATAACAATAGAAAATGAGCAAACTGATTTAAACAAATTACACAATTAAGCAGAAAAAAAAACTCAAAACTGAGCCCTGTTCTAGCAGTCTTCAATCAGACAAGTTCTAACCGCACACTCCTGCCACGAGGGTGCAGGGGAACCTTCCCCAAAAAAGGTGGCCTGGATTAGTGCTCTAGTTATACAAACAAAGCTAGAGTCAGCAGGCCTGAATCTAGTCTATGTTACAGCAGACAAAGTGCACCAATATCAGCAACAACAGTTCAAATGAGCAGGAACAGTAAGCCTTTAACCAGAAATTCCCAGCTCAGAAGGGTAGAATCTAGTCTCTCCTCCAACAAGAGTGCAGACCACAAACCTTCTTAATGTAAAATAACTGGCCTGGAGCCCAAGTGCTTAAACCAGAACTAATGCACTTTTAGAATAACAGACACTGAGCCTTCAATCAAGAGTTCCCAACTTAGAAGGATGTAAGCTACCTGTCCTGCCACAACAGTGCAGACTACAAACCTTCTTAATGTAAAACAACTGGTCTGAAGCCCAAGTGCAATAACCAAAAGACTTAGAATAACAGTTACAATTTAATTAGGCTACTACCAAGCAGTAATAACTGCAGCAGAATAATACAATTGAGTACTTTTAAGAAGAAGCACAAGAAAATAAGGTAATAAAATGGGAAGAAACACAATTACAATAAAAGCAGATGAATAAAGTGCAATTTTTTTAAATATAACAATAGAAAATGAACAAACTGATTTAAACAAATTACCCAATTAAGCAGAAAAAAATCAGAACTGAGCCTTGTTCTAGCAGTCTTCAATCAGACAAGTTCTAACTGCACACTCCTGCCACGAGGGTGCAGGGGAACCTTCTCCAAAAAAATGTCCTGGATTAGTGCTCTAGTTATACAAACAAAGCTAGATTCATCAGGCCTGAATCTAGTCTATGCTACAGCAGACAAAGTGCACCAATATCAGCAAAAACAGTTCAAATGAGCAGGCACAGTAAGCCTTTAACCAGAAATTCCCAGCTTAGAAGGGTAGAATCTAGCCTCTCCTCCAACAAGAGTGCAGACCACAAACCTTCTTAATGTAAAATAGCTGTCCTGGAGCCCAAGTGCTTAAACCAGAACTAATATACAACAGACACTGAGCCTTCAATCAGCAATTCCCAACTTAGAAGGATGTAAGCTACCTGTCCTGTCACAAAAGTGCAGACCACAAACCTTCTTAATGTAAAACAACTGGTCTGAAGCCAAAGTGCAATAACCAAAAGACTTAGAATAACAGTTACAATTTAATCAGGCTACTGCCAAGCAGTAATAAATAATGGTAGAATCATCGGCATATTGGATAAGGCTGGAGTTTGGAATGGCTTGGTAGAAGTTGTTGAATATATTGGATATTAGGAGGCCTTAAATGGAACCTTGGGGGACACCTGTGGGAGTATTAAGGAAGAGTAAAGTGGCTTTATTCCATTTGACTGCTTGTTGTCTGGTTGTGAGGTAGGTGGAGAACCACTTGGTACAGGAAGGGGATAGGCTTAGTTTGGAGAGTTCATTAAGAAGCAGGTTGTGGGAAATAGTGTCAAACGCCTTGGAGAGGTCAAGGAGAAGGGTGGACATGAAATGGCTGGAATCACTGGCTTTGTTAATTGTTTCAGGGAAGGAGAGGAGGGCAGTGGAGGTGCTATGACTGGGTCTGAATACATGTTGTGTGGGGGAAAGAAGCTGGTTGCTAATGAGATAGGGTAAGAGTTGTTGGTGGATACATTTCTCAAGAAGCTTAGAAATAGGGCATAAGATAGCAAAAAGGCAGAAGTCTGGAATGTCATTATTATTACTTTCTTTCTGTAGAGGAATAATAAAGGCTTTCTTCCAGAGCTGGGGGACCTGACTTTCTGATATAGACCTATTAATTAGTATGCTGATAGGGAGAGCAATAGCTTCTGTGGCTACTTTTAGGAAGTAGGAGGGAATTTTATTGGGGCATTAGAACCAGGTTTTAATTTTAGGAAAAGTTTTTTTATGGTAGATATAGAGATGGGATTGATAGAGAAGGGTGGAGGTTGGGGGCAAGGGATGCTAAGGGAGGAAGGGATGGGTGCAGGCTGAGGAGTGGTCGCAGAGGTGTTGGTGAATGATGATGTTAGCTTGCTTATGGACTCTATGAAGAAAGAGTTACATTGGGTGGCTAAGTTCATGTCACAGGCATCTGGGTTAGGGCAAGGGTTTTCTTTTTTTCTGGGTTGAGGAGAGATCAGATTCCTTTCCAAAATAGTTTGGGATTGGTGTTGTGGTTGGTTTGGAGAGTGGAGAAATAGGCTTTGTGGTCTGAGGTAATACATTTTTTGACGTTATTTCATAGTGTTTTATATTCGTTAATGGTGATAGTGGTTTTATGTTTATGGTAACGTGTCCAGGCTTTGTAATGGAGTCGCATAGTAGCTAAGGTGTTTTTGGTTAACCAGGGTACAGGGTTACTTTTTGTACATTTTGTTTTTAGAAGGGCAAAGCAGTTGAGCAGGTTTGTTAAAGTAGAGTTAAAGTAGGAGAGATCATTATCTAGGGGAAGAGTCTTTAATGAGTTCAAGTTTGTGCTTTTGAGTGCATTTGAGAAGGTTTCAGAATTGAAGTTTTTTAGGCAGCGAGTGGAAATATAGGTGTGAGTTAATTGTATGGAAGGGGGAAATGACGAGCAAAAGTGGGGAGGTGGTCAGCTAGTGGGTCTGAGAGAATACCACTAGCAGAGATATAGTGAGGATGGGATACTAGAACCCAGTCTATTGTACTTCCAGTAATGGAGTTCTTGGAAGACCTGGTAGTGGAATTGATTAGTTGTGTAAAGTTATATAAGTTAATATTGAGTGAGTTAGTGGGAGATTAGATTGTGGCCCAGTTTATGTTCACATCCCCCAGGATTATGGTTTCATGAATAATGTTGGTGGAGACCCAGGATTGAATATCTTCAAGGGATGAGATATTGTCTCCATGGGGAAAATAGAGGGAGAGAACAAATATGAGTTTATGCTTGTTTAGGTGGAGTAGGGCTGGTATAATTTCTGCCTTGCCAAATTTGGGAAAGGGTTCGGTATAGGGGGTGACTAAGAGGGATGCTGAGTAAAGGAGTGCTACACCCCCCTTTTTTATGTTCTGTCATTCCTTAACATGCAGTAGTTGTGAGGAGTTATTTCAGAATCTTTTATGTGGGGCTTAAGCCAGGCTTCTGAGATGGAGAGAATATCGGGCTGGTTATGTTGAAGCCAGGCATGAAGGTTTGGAATTTTGTTACACAGGCTCTGAGTATTTACAGCTGAGAAGTGGAGGGGTTTGCCTATTACTTGAGGTGGTGGGGGTTGTGGGGCTGGATTCAGTGCGGTAGAGGGTCCTGGGTTTGGGTGGATGTCCCCGGAGAGAAGGATAGAGACAAGATGATGGATGAGGTATTCGGTTTGTTTGGGGTGTAGTATACAGGTAGGGAGTTTTATAGACATTAGAATAGTGTAGTTAGGAACAGTGTGTTTAGAGTTTTGTAGGAGTCTATAGGGGAAGGGCATACTAGTGTTGAGAGGGTAGAGACTGGGAGATATAAGGGTAACAGTGAATGTGTACTTTGTTGAGGATGGGGTAGTGGTGTGAAATGGGGGAGTGGTTTGCATTAGTAGGTTGGGTGATATAGTTTAGGTAAGTTAAGGTAATTAGAAGTATTATTTGAGTAAGTAGGGATAGAGGCTCGAGGGTCATGATGTTGGTTTTAGGATGGTAGTAAGAGATGAGTTAAGTTGGGAAGTTAGTTTATTTAAGAGATTATGGTTTAGGTTAATTGTTTGGTAGTTTATCAGAATAAGTAGTGTTTGGCAGTACACTCTGAAGGGTAGGCTTACTTTAATGGGTGAACTGTGGGAGGGGATTTTGGGGGAATGATTGGTAGTTTAGATTGGATAGAGGAAGTGGTGGGAGTGGCTAGCTTGCTTTAAGTGTAGATGTACTGGGGTGGGTGGAATTTTGGGGCAGGGAAGGGGAGTGGAGTGAGTCTGCAGGGCGAACAGAGTGGGTAGAACCAAGGGAAGGAAGAATCAAGGTCAAAGAACAAAGACAAAAACAATCAGTGGAGTGGAAGGTAAGTTCAGAGGAAAGAATGCAAGAGGGGTAAGGGATGTTCTATCAGTGGTATAGGGAAAAGATTAGAGTGGATTCAGAGAGGTAAAGATGGTGCCACAGGAAGGAGGGGAAAGTTAAAGAGTCTGGGGGAGAGATTGGAAAAAAAAGAAAGTGAAAGTAACTGGGGGAGGGGTTGGTGAGAGAGTGGAGATGGATGTCACAGTGGCCTAGTTGGTTGGAACCAGTACTGACAAGTCAGGTCAGCAGTGTGAAACAGCACTGAAAATAACAATCAGAAAGGAAGCAACTGTGAAAATCAGAGCTGAATAGGTAAAAAAAGAGCAAGCCAGAGATGGAAATGTTTCAGATATAAATTTTAAAACAGGAGGCAAAGGGTACAGAAGATGTACTAGAGGTTAAATACTCTGGAATGTGGCTGGCAACTTTAAACCTACATATACTGGAACTATTGAGAGTTAAAATAACATTAAACTAAAAGCTATTGGTACTATTGTTAGTTAAAACAACAAGGAATATGATAGACTGCTGGCATTGTGCTGCCTCCTGGTGGCCATTCTAAGTTAATACAGCCAGAAAACTAAACCTGCATGTATGCTCACCTGCCCTGTAGTATTACTTTAAATGATAAGGAGCAGTTCACTTTTTAAAAAGCAGATAGTCATAAAAACAGTCTTCATGTATTTACTCTTGGCCACCTGCTGCTGAGCTTGCTTCCTCCTATGTACCTCTTCCCACCAAATTCTTAGGGGATGTGGCAACAGTTATCTTGAAAAAGAATGCAGTACAGTCAGAGAGCATGCCAACACACAAGTAAGATTATCATCTCTAAAAATTTAGATGACTGAAGGCAAGAATACTCTTGTTACTTTATAGGTTCACAGGTAGTTACTAGACTATTGAACCAAAGGTCTTTATAAGCCTAGTCATGTGTACCCAATATAATGCTAGAGAAACCCATTATAAAGGATCTAGCCTAAACTCAAGATCTTAGTTAGCAATGACTGCCCATATCTAGCAGGGTTATAGGTGAAATCCCAACAAGGAATTTATGGTTTCCCATCCAGTTGTCCAGACTACACTTAAAAAGTGTCATAGCCCCGGGGTCTGTATGATGTGAATTGGTAGCCCATTCCAGAGGAGTGGCAACCTCTGAGAGACATTTCGTCTCTCCAGCAGAACCTATTTATGTTGCAGGCCAGGTTAAGGTCCCTGGAGCAAGTGACTCTTATCCCATTTGACTCGTGGATGTTTAGCATTTCCATTAGGTATGGATCTGAGATCACTCTGTAGGCCAGGCACAAGTCTCCTCTAAGTAGTCTGTACACTATTGAGTACAGTGACAGTGACATCAGTCTGTCATTGTATGACATGTGCTGGAGACCCTGAATTTTCTTGGTTAGATATCTTTGAGGTTTCTCAGGTTACTGCAGGTGCCTGGTAAGGTACATACCAAAGGAAACATTGTACTCAATTATTGGCCTGATGAGGGTCAAGTAAAGGGGAGTTATGACCTCTTTTTCTCTTGAGGCAATGCCTTTGCTAATGAGGTGAGCTCCCCTGTTTTGGCCTGAACATCTGTGTCATATATTCCATACAATAGGGGGCCCAGCACTGACCCCTGTGAAACCCAACTGCTGACAGGTCTGCTGGTTGAGGTAAAGTCTGTAACTTTGACTGAGTGTGATATCTCGGTGAGACAGTTAGCAACCCATCTGACAACATAAAGGTTGATATTCAACTGAGGGAGTGTTTATCAATGATGCCCGAATGTGCAACAGTGTTGAAGGCCTTTGCTAAGTCAAGGTAGGTTGTATGCACAGATTTGCCTTCATTTATTGCTCTAGTGATGTTTTTGAAAAAGTCTACCAGGTTAAACAAGCATGACCTGTCTTTGGCAAAACCAAACTGTGTCAGATCAAGGGTTTGGAGATCAGCTATATCCTTATTTATAGGGTTCATGATTATTTATTTCATGGTCTTACAGATAAGGCTGGTTAAGCTTATGGGTCTGTAGTTTCTGTAGTCTGAGTCACACTTTTAATACTGTTGTCAAGTGGCATATGACAAACGGAAAAATAACTGTTACTTGTAAAACTAGCAATAAGGGATCAGTGACACAAATGCTGTTAGCGGCAGCTATACTGTCACCTTAGTCAAAATAACTCCTGCATGCCAGTGTGTGAGAGTGTGCGTGTATATATCCACCAACACACCACACATATAGATGTGCCTATGTCTGTATACATAAACAGAGACACACACATTAATTCAGAGACAGATTTGTGTGTGTGTGTGTGTGTGTGTGTGTGTGTGTGTGTTTGTGTAGACATACAAATATATGTGGATCAATAGACATAAAGATATACAGCAAATACATTTTAAACGACCAAAGCAATAGATATGATAAACACAGAATGACACATGCATTTATTTACTTAAATTATTATCTCGTTTCATCTTGATAAGGAGGTAAGTGGTCTCATCAACACAGCCAAAAGAGGCAACTTTGAGAAAAGTTATGAGAATTCCAATATTAACACTGAAGTATACAACTAAAGCAATTATGTGCACTGCATACAAAGTTTTAATAAAATACACGCATTATTACATATCCAGCATATACAAATTTGACAGATACTCAAGAATGCCTTGTGACCAAGTGTCTACTGTAGTAAGGAAGGCATTCTACATTGCTCACCTCATTAGCAAAGGCATTGCCTCAAGAACAAAAGAGGTCATAACTCCCCTGTACTTGATCCTCCTCAGACCAATAATTGAGTACAATGTTCCCTTTGGTATGTACCTTACCAGGCACCTGCAGCAACTTGAGAGACCTCAAGGATATCTACTATGCTTCCCCTTTACTGGCCAATCTAAATAAATCTGATCTTACTAAACTCTCAAACTTCTATAATAACATAGCTAGATTTGCAACTGGTCTACTCCATAGAACCCATCGTTGTAAAAATCTAAATTATCTTGGATGGCTAGAGTTACCCTGGCAGATTCAGTATAATCAACTCATTGTTGCTCACAAAACACTTAACCAACCAGATAATACATCTGCCCTGAAAAACACCATCTACCCCAACTCCAACTCCAGATCACTCCGGTCACCTAACAGACTATTAGTGCAAACCATCAAATCCAACAACTCAGCTGGTGACTCCCTGTTCGCCAACTCTGCTGGCAAAATTTGGAATTCCTTTCCTGCTAACATTACCCTGGATACCACCCTATCTCAATTCAAAATAGCTCTCAAGGAGTATTTCAAGTCTCAATGGATATGTCCCTGCTCCAAGCCTGACTAAATCTTTATGTATACTGGTGTATCTGTCCTATGTTTGTAAGTGCTACTCAAATATCTTTGTTAAGCCAGTTTAGAAGATTGTTAGACTGTACAAATTTAAATGTACTAGTATAAGTGGTGTATTTCCATAAATTTAACTAGACTGTAAAATGTGTTATATTTGTATTATGTTATGATTACTCCTGTTTGACATGACATTGTAATGATTGTATATGTATACCTTTGGAGCTTTTCTCCCCAGGCAGCCGCTGAAAATGGACATGCGCCTAGTCGGACTATCCCAGTCAACAAATGCAAAATAAAATAAAAATAAAATAAATAAATAAATTGCAAGCTGGTCAGTAAGACATAGCAAGGCTGTGGTTTTACAACCACATGGATATAAACATATTGTGCACACAGATATGAAAATATAGGGAAATATAGAGACTACATTTGTCTCAACTTTCAAATGGTAAGCAGTGTAACTCTACTGCAGTCAAATATTCAGGAAAACAGTGAAAGATCCAAACATTTTACCACAATGCAGGGAAGACAAAGAAAAATTCAGTTGGATGGAATCAGTATTATTATACAGACAGCTACTGTATGATTCTTGAAGGGCTTCAGCTAATGGGAAAATAATTTTAGTACAGTAACAAGATTTAATTTCAAAGCTGTCTGACATGTTTTTATTGAAAAATTATAAGATTTTATTCTTTTAGAATCTTAGGACATTTGCAACGCAGTGTGTTTGTTTTCAAGATGCAATGGTCCAAAGCAATGCTGTCCTGTGAAATGAGGGGAAACTGTCTTAGAAATGTATGTCTGCATGAATACATGTACTAATAAGCAACAATGTTGCTGACCATATGAAAAATAATTACCAGTGAAGGGAAATAAGCATGTAGCAACAAGCATGAAACAAAAACAAACAAAAGAAAATTGCCTAGGCTGGGATAATCATTCCACTAAGTTTTACAAAAAAACAAGCACATTATAAAGCTGTAATTTCACTGCTACAGAGGCTTCAGATCTGAGTGTGACTAGTTAGCATCTCTGGTTGAAGCTAAACCAGTCATTCAACTAATGTAATAGCCTATGGGTGGGGGAAGGAAAATACAAAAGGACAAACTGTAAAACTCTTAGCAATAACCATACCCCACTGAAGTTTGTGAAATCTGACCTGCAGTATGCTAACAAGCTTCTCTGAAAATCCTGCCTCTGTGTGAACATGTGACTTATACTGCACTAAAAGGTAAACAAAGTTCTCTAGCAAGCAACTGATTTTAGAAATGAGATAATGCCCCTTTAATGCATATCACATTACTGTGAGGAACTTTGACATGTTTCACATTATGGGATGCCACCATACCTCTCAACCATAGTGAATTCCTCTGCATTTACCGGTTTTAAGGGCAAAATATTGGGGTGCCACAAATTCCCAAGTGGCCCCTTTAATTTCCAAACTTCTCTGTCTTTTTTTTTTGTGTGTGTGTGTTTACCACTTTAAATCTTTGGCTGGTGTCTCACCACACATCACCAGCATATAGGGGTGTGTGTGATGACATCAGCTACTGCCTGTTGGAGTTGGTGAGAAATAGGGAATAGCAATGGCAGGCAGCATAACTTGAATTTTGCAGTCCTACAGGTAAGAGGAACAAACATGCTGTGCCCGTATTGTTATTATTTTGCAAATGTGCATTATTTTTATCTGCTGGCCTGTCCAGCCAAGATACTGTGTGCTGTGCAAGTTCATTAACTTAGCCAATATACTATGTGTAAGTTGGTTGTGCATTTATTTACATTGTGTGCTCACCGCTGCTGGGCTGACTCTTGGTGAAGTGTTTTAACTGGCTCTTTGTTGGCTGCATTTAGAGTGTGTGTGTTCTGGCTCTTACAGAAATGTTTAACTGGCTGCATTTTAAGCTCATTTATTATTTAGAAATTGAATGTGTGTTTCCATTGCTGCATTTAGCTAGCTGAGTGCATTTTAAGCTCATTCCTTTAACTGTTGCTGCATCTTCATTCATTTATTGTTCAACTGTTGCTGGCTGTATTTTAAGCTCATTCATTTATTTAGAAATTGAATGTGTGTTTCCATTTGGCTCACTCATTCATTTAGAGTGTGTCTTCAACCATTGCTCTTGGCTATGTGTTTTATCTGGCTCTTTGCTGACTTTAGAGTGTGTGCAACTATTGTTGCTGGCTCTTAGAGTAATGTTTGGCTGCATATTCATGCTGATTGTTCAATCGAACCATTGTAGCTGCATCTGTGTGTGTGTGTGTGTGTGTGTGTGTGTGTGTGTGTGTGTGTGTGTGTGTGTGTGTGTGTGTGTGTGAAATGCCCCACTTGATGTGACTGGTGGTTAGGGTTACTCAGGCTCAAACCCTCTACCTCTTGTACAAGAGTTAAGAGCCTGAGTTCTCTACCCATACCCCTACTTCTGGTTGAAGGAGTTATAGCTCTCAACTCTACAAATTTTCGCAGAATGTCCTGAATGTTTGGCTCATACTTTTGGTCTGTTCCTCTTTAAATTTGGATGGTGCTTTGTTAGTGTTGTCACTTCAGAACAAGAGGTTCTCTCATTCAATTCTTGGCTGAAATGCCTTCTGCGTGGAGTCTGCACGCCCTCTTTGCATTTGTGTGGGTTTTCTCAGGGTGCTCCGGTTTCCTCCCATGATACAGAGACATGTGTCTGGAGTGTTTTTCCCTGGGCCTCTGCTGAAAATTGGTTTTGTTCCAAGTCGGACTTTCCCAGTAAACAGATGTTAAATAAAAGTAAAGTAAAATTTAAGGTTTTCTAAAAAAACACTGAGAACTGAATTCACTAAATTATGATAGCCATTTAACTTTCAGTCTTCCTATCTTTCAGGAAACACGTGATAACACAAAATTTTATTCTAGCAACTTTATAAGATTATACAAGCAATGTTTAAAATGTGTCCCTGGTTTTAGGCCTTTGTTCCACCCCCCCCCCCAATAAATTTTGGGTTTTTCCTGATTTTTTGTGCTGTACAGTTCTTCAGGGAAAGAGAAGTTTAGTGCTGCATATGCCAAGGCTACTTGCATTGTTAGTAGCACAATAGGTGCAGAAGACTGTGGGCTCTACTCCTACAGTATGTAGATGGATTGCTGATACTGTACTGTTGTACTTTTAAAAGGGGTGGATGCTGCAATCCTGAGAATGTCCTCCTTTGGAGGAGATACCTAATAACTATGAACCCATTATCAGTTTGCCATGTATTCCCTATTGAAGCTTATCATTTTTTTTTTTTTTGTAACATAGGCAATTTATTCTTCAAGAGCAACGGGCACTTTACTTGTAGATAAAACAATGAAATATAAAGTTGTTTGCTAGCAACAACATCTTCATTAGTTACAGATCTCTTTAATGTGGAATTATTTAGATGAGTTTTACTTCTGCAGAAGTTGTGCATATTTATATATTGGTGGATTGTAGAAGTTTGAGTAGACTTATGATGGAAATGTTCTGAACTGGACAGTTTTGTCATTATTGGTTCATGCATTTTGATTCATTGCTTACTGGAAAAAAGCAACCACAAAACCAGAGACTCGACTGAAATAAAGCAACAATTATCCAAAAAAGAATTTAGTCTTGAGGTGAAACCGCAACCACTGAAACTTTATTGGAATAAACACCAGTAATAACCATATAAAACATTTTCGTCAGTAAAAATCCCTGACTTCATCAGATAGACAAGTAAAAATTCAAAGGCTGTTTAAATACTAGTCACAGGGTACACTGATTAAAGAAACAATAATCAATTAGTATTTAAAGCACCAATTACTGTTAAAAACATTTGCTGTGTTAACTCCTTTGGCTACAGTCAGCCATTGAACAATATACAATACATCCAGCATAAATTACCTGACATATAACCTGATATTAAAATAGTAAAAAGTATATATAAAATTTATATAAAAAATATTTATAATAATGCTGAACTAAAAATACATATATGCATGTCTAATGCACAAAATGCCATGTTTATAGCTATAAAATTTATATATACATTGTCACAGTTTTGCCGCTCTTAACTTGAGCAGTGGCACGATAGATTTATTGTCATTTAAACCTGGTGTTCTATTTGCTTCCAGTATGATTTGCCAATAAGTCTCCCAGTACTCTAATTTAGTTTCCCAAGGGCCACCTCTAGTTTCCCTGGGCAAAATTTCCAAGACAAAAAACTCAAACTTGGCTTGATTGCACACCAGGGTATGCCTGTACAAAGCATTTTTGGAATTTTGTTTCTGTATTTCGTACAAGTGTTCATATATTCTACGTCTCAAGTGTCTTTCTGTTTTCCCGACGTAGAACCCATCACACATCTGGCACATAGCTAAATATATCAACCCTGAGTATTACAATTAGAGTAAGTGGATGCTGTTATCTACCTATTTATAGCTGAAATTAATACTTTATCGGTTTGGGAAATATTCTTACATTGTGTGTCGGCCCCACATTTATATGTACCTCTACGTTGATTGGAAAATACATTAACACTTCCTCCTTGTTCCAATAAATTTTTGATGTTACTCCCCTTACGAAAAACAGTTTTCACTGTTTTCCCTTTTAAGTTTAGGGAGATCAGTAAAATCAAAAAAACTTTCCCATTCTTTTTCCACTATGTTTTTGATTACTCCAGAATTGGCACTATAGTCTGTGATAAAGGCTCTATTAAATCCCACTAGTGAATTTTGAGCACTACTATTAACCGTAGATAAATGTATGTTTCCTGTGCCCAGGATGGATTTATATTTATTATTCCTACCATCCCTCACTTCATTGCTTATATTTGTAATAAATTCTTCTGGTTATCCTCTCTCTTGAAACATCAGGGTCAGTTTTTGACATTCTAGATTGTAATCATTGTCATCAGAGGTCATTCGGGATGCCCTGACAAATTGTCCCTTGACTATGCCTTTCTTCTGGTATATGGGATGGGAACTAGTGTATTGAATGTAGGTATTGGAAAAAGTAGGCTTCCTATAAATAGTAGATTTGAAACCTGTTTCATCGGTTCTTAAAGACACGGCCAAATAGTTGACCTGCTGTGTTGTGACCTGATATGTAAAGGTCAAAAAGTTGGTACTTTGGTTTAAGTGACTCATGAAATCTTGTAAATGTCCTGGTGTACCTATCCAAAAAATGCAGACATCGTCCAAAAATTTTGTGTATAGGCTTCAATATTTACAATATTCACTATTAAAAACATATTCTTTTCCCATACAGAAAGGACGATGTCTGCATAAGTGGGGGCACAATTGGCTCCCATAGCAACTCCAGTTATTTGTTTAAAATATTCCCCAGAAAAATACAAAAAATTATTATGTAACACAAGGTCAGCTAGTTCCATAATAAGGAATATGTCATTATCACTAGCCCCAGGATTATTTCTAAGTGCTTCCTCCAACCAGGCTAAGCCTATTTCATGAGGTGTAACAGAAAAAAGATCAACTACATCTATTGTAAGGAATTTCAAATCTGGAACATTTAAATCAGGAGTAATTTTACCCAAGAATTCCCATGAATCTTTGAGTAGATACCTGTCTTTACCCCATAGTTGTTTTAATTTCCAATCCAGAAATTTGGATAAGGGTGAAATCTTAGATCCCTGAGCAGGTACTATAGGCCTAAGGGGAGGGGGGTTTGAACGTCCTTGTGTATTTTGGGTACTCCAAATATAGAAGGCACCCTTGGGTTCTTGTTCTCCAAATATAAATAGATGCTATAATCTATAACCCCTTGATCGAATAGATCTTTAATAGCCATATCAATTTTTTTATAAGATATATTAATCTCATTGATTGATACTGGAAAAAAGGCAAAAACAATAAATTTAAAATGCGCTGCTCTGGGGCCATATTTTGGTTGCCTGTTCTTCAGTTTGCATTTGAAAGTTGGTATCCCACAATTCCATTGAAGTGGGTGGAGTCACAGTTATGCACGCACATTTTATGTTAATCAGCGTACAGATGTGTACCTATTTTTCATGGGCCTTTGTCCAGAATTTTGATGATTCCAGGTTGAGAGATATGGACGCCATAGACATTTGCTGTTGTACACCAATGGATTATCAATCAAACTTTCCAGCAACTTCATGTCGGGATGAATGCACACTTTTATTGTCCCACACTTGCATTATGTGCACTGTCAAGACAAGCATACAAGTCATACATAGGACGGTGCACTGCAGAATAACAGTGATGGATGATGTGCGAATAGGTTAACAAACATTGTAACACAGTTGAAAGTGTTATTGTTGTTTGTCTTTTCGGCTTTTCCCGGTTACGGGTCGCCACAGTGGAACTCCGGTCTGCTAATGATTGGTAGTCGATTTTTATGGTGCCGAGTTGCCAGCCCGACGCTCAACCTTCAGCGAAGGTATGCCCATTCACGCATGTCTTTCGGAGGCCACTCGACTGCGGGGAGGACATGCAGACTCCACACAGGAGGCACTCCAGCCGAGAATCGAACAGGAGAACCTCTTGCTGTGAGGCAACAATGCTACAACACAGTTGCAAGTGCACTGTAAAACATACATATATTAAATGACTCAATTAAATGAGTTATTCTGAAAACAAGATCACCTGTTGACAAAAATAATATTGACATACAAGTGTTGTGCAGCCTAAAACAGTAATTATTTTATTTTCCTTTTTTTATTTTACTCTTTGAGTGCAGCACTAAATTATACTGATGATGGCAAAGTATTCACAATAGAGAGCAGGCAATTAATATAACATCAGGATAATGATGTGTAAAGTAAAGGTGTAGCCAGCATTTACAGCCACAGGAGTCAGACAAAACATTCTGAAACAGTTTTCATCCATCTGAATTTGAACTTTAGGGCATTCTAAGTAAAACATTTATACCTGTGTATTATCTAAGCACACCACGTAGGAAATCATACAATTGATACAATGTGATAGCAGCTTTCAGCAAATGTGAATGTATGACTTAATCTTCAAAACAGTGTAAGAAACTTCTCTGTGTAGAAGATTTTCAGTCCATATATTTGTAGTTAATCACTGTATATTAATCAGATCAGACAATAGTAGTAGAAGTAGCGAACGTAAACTCGTCAAGTCAAAAAGTAATAATAGAAATTATATAATTCTACAGCATTACTAAGTATTCGAAAGTAATCTAAGCAAGGCAGGCAGTCTGTTTACAGTCGAAAATCCTTTATTAAGTACACAGACAAGCGATCCAAGTAAAACAAAAATAGAGTAATAATTTCCTCACAAGCTTTCTAAATATATATATATATATATATATATATATATATATATATATATATATATATATATATATATATATATATATATATTAACTCTTTTAGAAAGCCTGGACTAAACTACTACTGTTCAATTAAAAGTGCACTGGAACTTAGAAAATTGCCACATTGTTTACATGACTAACTGTATTTTATTTTATTTTTTTCTACAAATTGGTTTTAAATACCATTTTAAATCATTTGAAATTTAAGTGTATATTTTGTTTCCATCATCATACATATATATATTTTTTTATTTTTATTTTATTATTTTTTTCTGGTTCTCTTTTTTCCACTTTATTCAAAATGATGGTAATAACAATACTAACTAATTATACAATTATATAGGTTTTTAGGGTTCTTGTACACAGACCTGAAGAAGTCTAGAAGGACGAAAGTGATCTTTGTTAACAATAGGTTATGAAAATAGAAACTGATTTTTACATGCAAAATGTATATGTATATATTTATATATAATTTTTGATTGCAAAATGAACTAAGGTTGATATATTTCAGGCCATGTAGTATATTGCCTTGTATAAAATCACAGACTTAATAATCTACTTAATAATTTGGTTAAATAAGATGTACCATTAAAGTACATTAGGGCTATATATTATTATGACAGCTACTAGGTAGGGCAGGACCAGCTTGAATGTCACACTGATGGGGGAAGGGATGTGAATTTAACATATGTACCAATAACACTTTGTTTTACAGCACAATATATATGTATATAGAAAGCTTGTGAGGAAATTATTACTCTATTTTTGTTTTACTTGGATCGCTTGTCTGTGTACTTAATAAAGGATTTTCGACTGGAAACAGACTGCCTGCCTTGCTTGGATTACTTTTGAATACTTAGTAATGCTGTAGAATTACATATTTTCTATTATTACTTTTTGACTTGACGAGTTTATGTTCACTACTTCTACTACTATTGTCTGATCTGATTAATATACAGTGATTAACTAGAAATATATGGACTGAAAATCTTCCACACAAAAGTTTCTTACACTGTTTTGTTTTTAGACCCACTACACTTTAATGGGTTGTTTTGAGACTTCGGGGATACCACGGAGATTACTTGTGTTATGACTTAATCTTCACCACCCTATTGACCACTGTAATCTGTACATTCAACTCTTCAGCTTGTTGAAAAGTACATTAGAGAGTAAACATTGCTTAGCACAGTGGCACAAAGTGCAATAGAGTAATGTGGCTGAAGGCAGTAGCATCACAAGCTATTTCCATAAGCTGTTTAATTCCATTTAGTCTTAGTTGTGTTTGTTGTCCATTGCCAGACATTATGCAACTGCAACGGTGGAAGAATAACAATATAGATAGGAGAAGATACATCAACAGGGTGAGATGGAGGCAAGTAGCTTATGACAGAAGAAGGATAATGGAGGCTTATAACAATATGTAGCCAAGCCAACCACCACCACACATCACCAGACTATAGGGGTGTGCGTGATGACATCAGCTACTGCATGTTGGAGTTGATGAGAAATATGGAACAGCAATGGCAGGCGGCATAATTTGAATTTTGCAGTCCTACAGGTAAGAGGAACAAACATGTTGTGCCTGTATTGTTATTATTGTGCAAATGTGCATTATTTTTATCTGCTGGCCTGGCCAGCCAAGATACTGTGTGCAAGTTCATTAACTTAGCCAATATACTATGTGCAAGTTTGTTGTGCATTTATTTACAGTGTGTGCTCAACCGCTGCTGGGCTGGCTCTTGATGAAGTGTTTTAACTGGCTCTTTGTTGGCTGCATTTAGAGTGTGTGTTCTGCCTCTTAGAGAAATGTTTAACTGGCTGCATTTTAAGCTCATTTATTATTTAGAAATTGAATGTGTATTTCCATTGCTGCATTTAGCTAGCTGAGTGCATTTTAAGCTTGTTCCTTTAACTGTTGCTGCATCTTCATTCATTTATTGTTCAGCTGTTGCTGGCTGCATTTTAAGCTCATTCATTTATTTAGAAATTGAATGTGTGTTTCCGTTCAGCTCACTCGTTCATTTAGAGTGTGTCTTCAACCATTGCTCTTGGCTAAGTGTTTTTATCTGGCTCTTTGCTGACTTTAGAGTGTGTGTTCAACCATTGCTGCTGGCTTTTAGAATAATGTTTGGCTGCATATTCATGTTGATTGTTCAACCGAACCATCGTAGCTGCATCAGTGTGTGTGTGTGTGTGTGTGTGTGTGTGTGTGTGTGTGCGAAATGCCCCACTTGATGTGACTGGTGGTTAGGGTTACTCAGGCTCAAACCCTCTACCTCAGGTACAGGAGTTAAGAGCCTGAGTTCTCTACCCATACCCCTACTTCTGGTTGAAGGAGTTATAGCTCTCAACAAATTTTCGCAGAATGTCCCAAATGTTTGGCTCATACTTTTGGTCTGTTCCTCTTCAAATTTGGATGGTGCAGTGGTAGTGTTGTCACCTCAGAGCAAGAGGTTTTCTGGTTCAATTCTTGGCTGAGATGCCCTCTGCGTAGAGTCTGCATGCCCTCTTTGCATTTGTGTGGGTTTCCTCAGGGTGCTCCGGTTTCCTCCCATGATACAGAGATGCATCTGGAGTATTTTTCCCTGGGCCTCTGCTGAAAATTGTTTTTTTGCCAAGTCGGACTTTCCCAGTAAACAGATGTTAAATAAAAGTAAAGTAAAATTTATGGTTTTCTGGTGAACCAGTGAGAACTGAATTCATTAAATTATGAATAGCCATTTAACTTTCAGTCTTCCTATCTTTCAGGAAACACATGGTAACACAAAATTTTATTCTAGCAACTTTATAAGATTATACAAGCAATGTTTAAAATGTGTCCTTGGTTTTAGGCCTTTGCCCCCCGATACATTTTGGCTTTTTCCTGATTTCTTGTGCTGTACAGTTCTTCAGGGAAAGAGAAGTTTAGTGCTGCTTATGCCAAGGTTACTTGCATTGTTAGTAGCACAATAGGTAGTATACTTGCTTTTGCTGCAGAAGACTGTGGGTTATACTCCCACAGTATGTAAATGGATTGCTGATACTGTACTGTTGTACTTTTAAAAGGGATGGATGCTGCAGTCCTGAGAATGTCCTCCTTTGGAGGAGATACCTAGTAACTATGAGCCCTTTATCAGTTTGCCATCCATTCCCTATTGAAGCTTATCATTTTTTTGTAACATAGGCAATTTATTCTTCAAGGGCAACAGGCACTTTACTTGTAGACGAAACAATGAAATATAAAGTTGTTTGCTAGCAACAACATCTTTATTAGTTACATATCTCTTTAATGTGGAATTATTTAGATGAGTTTTACTTCTGCAGAAGTTGTGCATATTTATATACTGGTGGATTGTAGAGGTTTGAGTACACTTATGGAAATGTTCTGAACTGGGCAGTTTTGTCATTATTGGTTCATGCATTTTTTTCATTGCTTACTGGAAAAAAGGCAAAAACAATAAATTTAAAATGCGCTCTACTCTGGGGCCATATTTTGGTTGCCTGTTCTTCAGTTTGCATTTGAAAGTTGGTATCCCACAATTCCATTGAAGTGGGTGGAGTCACACAGTTATGCACACACATTTTATGTTAATTAGTGCACAGATGTGTACCTATTTTTCATGGGCCTTTGTCCAGAATTTTGATGATTCCAGGTTGAGAGATATGGATGCCATAGACATTTGCTGTTGCACACCAATGGATTATCAATCAAACTTTCCAGCAACTTCATGTTGGGATGAATGCACACTTTTATTGTCCCACACTTGCATTATATGCACTGTCAAGACAAGCATACAAGTCATACATAGGACAGTGCACTGCAGAATAACAGTGATGGATGATGTGTGAATAAGTTTAACGAAAATTGTAACACAGTTGCAAGTGTTGTTGTTTGTCTTTTCGGCTTTTCTTGGTTAGGGGTCGCCACAGCGGAACTCCAGTCCGCTAATGATTGGCAGTCGATTTTTATGGTGCTGAGTTGCCATCCCAATGCCCAGCCTTCAGCGAAGGTGCGCCCATTCACGCATGTCTTTTGGAGGCCACTCGTCCGCGGGGAGGACATGCAGACTCCACACAGAAGGCACTCCAGCCGAGAATCGAACAGGAGAACCTCTTGCTGTGAGGCAACAATGTTACAACAGTTGCAAGTGTAAACACTGTAAAACATACATATATTAAATGACTCAATTAAATGAGTTATCATTCTGAAAACAAGATCACCTGTTGACAAAAATAATACCGACATGCAAGTGTTGTGCAGCCTAAAACAGTAATTATTTTATTTTCCTTTTTTTTTATTTTACTCTGAGTGCAGCACTGCTAAGCTAAATTATACTGATGATGGCAAAGTATTCACAATAGAGAGCAGGCAATTAATATAATATCAGGATAATGATGTGTTAAGTAAAGGTGTAGCCAGCATTTACAGCCACAGGAGTCAGACAAAACATTCTGAAACAGTTTTTAGCCATCTGAATTTGAACCTTTAGAGCATTCCAAGTAAAACATTTATACATGTGTATTATTATCTAAGCACACCACATAGGAAGTCATACAACTGATAAAATGTGATAGCAGCTTTCAGCAAATGTGAATGTATGACTTAATCTTCATTACCCTATTGACCACTGTAATCTATACATTCAACTGTTCAGCTTGTTGAAAAGTACATCAGAGAGTAAACATTGCTTAGCACAGTGGCACAAAGTGCAATAGAGTAATGTGACTGGCAGACATTGTGCAACTGCAACAGTGGAAGAATAACAATATAGATAGGAGAAGATATATCAACAAGGTCAGATGAAGGCAAGTAGCTTATGACAGAAGAAGGATAATGGAGGCTTATAACAATATGTAGCCAACCAGTACACATAAAATATTGTACCAAAACCAGTCAGTAACAGTTAGCTAATTGTTGAATTAGAACTCTTGAAATTAGTCAAAAGTATTTCCATACACGTGAGCATTATCTCATCATTCCACAAAGGCGGTGCTTCTACGGACCCTGGAAATTACCGCCCCATAAGCTTGACAAGCCTGGTCTGCAAAGCTATGGAAAGGATCATTATGGAACTCATAAACAAAGACATTGGGGACCTACATACATTGGATCCTACCCAATTTGGCTTTGTCAAGGCAGATCCTGCCTTTTGAACTTGGTCGACTTTTTTGAAACAGTCACTAAGGCCATTGATGAGGGTAAGGCAGTTCACACAGCCTACCTTGACCTTGCAAAAGCCTTCGACACAATACCCCACTCGGGCATCATAGACAAACTCACCAGCTTAAATGTAAACCCATATGTCACAAGATGGGTTGCAAACTGGCTCAAGGACAGAACCCACAAGGTCAGAATTGCTGGAGCCATGTCAGACTCTAAGCCGGTCACAAGCGGTGTCCCACAGGACTCAGTCCTGGGACCCCTCTTGTTCAGCATTTATTTTTCTGAGGTGCAAGCAAACATAGGAGGATTGTGGCTGACAAAGTTCGCAGATGACTGCAAACTGGGTGCCATAATTGATACTCCAGCGGACACAAGCATCCTTCAGAGAGGCCTCATAGAAACGGATAATTGGTGCCAGAGCCGTGGCCTTAAACTGAACGCCAAAAAATGTATAGTCATACCCTTTGGGAAAAACAAGGTACCCACAAATTACCACATAGGTGGTAATCCATTAAGTATGGAAGAGGTAATCAGGGACCTAGGGACCCAAGTTGACAGTAACCTCTCATTTGACACTCACATTGCCAAGGTGGTTAGGAAGACCTTCTATATTGCCCACCTTATCATGAAGGGATTCACATCTAGATCAAGAGAGGTCATTGTGCCCCTGTACTCTTCTCTTTTCAGGCCCATGATTGAGTACAATGCCCCATTTGGGATGTATCTTACCTGACACCTGCAGCAGTTGGAAAGACCCCAAAAGTTCCTCACCAAGAGGATAAAGGGTCTCAAACACATGTCATATGCTGCCCTGCTGAAGAAACTCCAGCTCTATTCAGTCACATACCGCCTACTCAGAGGTGATCTATGCCTGACGTACAAGGCCATGTCCAATCCGGAATTAATGGACATGCTCCACCTCAGAAAATCCAAATCCATCAGAGCCACGAGAGCAAGAGATTTGAACCTCAACACAGAAATAAATAGGACATGCTGGAGGGACAGATTCATAACCCAGAGGCTCCCTACACTTTGGAACAGAATCCCAGTCCATGTTAGGCAGAGCCCCTCACTAACTCTCTTCAAGAGAAATCTTGACGAGTGGATGGGAGATCGTAGATTTACCCCGGGGGTCATCTCTGTGTCACTACTAGACAGAGGCACAGTAAACTAAACCCTAAGTGGGCATAGTATTCTCATCCCAAGGGGTGGCGAAAGCCACACACACTCTGGCTAGGCTTATAAATGCCCTAGGGCAGATAGCCTAGTACGAACAAACCTATGAACCGAAGTACTACTTAACACCATTTAAATAACAATTGAAGCCCAGTGACAACTTGCTAAAACAGGAGAGGTAAACAGAAAGAGGGAAAGAGGGAGAGACAGATACAGAGAGGAATAGCAGCAAAATGTTTTGTGAGACATGTAGGGACATCTGTATGATGTGTTAGTCTTACTTATTAAATCATCTCATGCTTGCTATAGGAACAAATAAGGGATAGGAGAGTGCAATAAACATGAAGACATAAGCAGGATAAGGTTGGCTTAATATGTCACCCTGTTGGGGGTGAAATCTTTTTGCAAATGATGTCTTGCACCACTATTTAAATGGTATGTTAAGAAAATGTTGTATATAGAGAGAAATAGACTTTTGCAGTTAAATATATGATAGGAATATGAAATGTCATGAAGTAATAAATAGACCTACAGCTGTAATCGAACCCATAGCACTATGCAAAAAATATCAGGCTACAAAGATGATAATTATCTCAAAACAATCGATGTTAAGTCTTACTTTGTTACGTTCAGCAGCCTAGGGACTGTTCTATTAACTGTATCACAGTTACTTTATTACATCCAGCAGCCTAAGAACTGCTCCATTAACTGCATCACAGTACAGTCTTTAGTTTACTTTTACTCTGTACTACCATAACGCAATGGATTTAAGCACATTTGCATGAAAATGACTGAATCACTGCAGATTAAATTGAAATCTTTAGCTTTTGCAGTAAGAAGTTAAACAGTGTTCACTGTCACTCAGCATTGCTGTATTATGCCAACCTCTGCACAAATGACAAAGACATAAAGAGAAGGCTTTTCCATAGGACTTTCTGGCCATGTGTTTTGTGTGCAAGTCTATTTTCCGACCAGATTAAATGTTTGAAAAAAGGGTTGTTTAGGACAGTGGTGAAAATGTGGTTAGCAAACAGATGGTAGGACATGGTAAATAACACAGCAATTTCCAGGAGGGCTATAGGAGAGCACCATAGCTATCCATATCTTCACAATATACATGTATAGTTGTACATACAATTTCATGACTTTGCAGAGTCACAACACCATTGATGGGTGACAACAACAGAATAATGTTGTATGGCCAATTGGATCAAATGAAGTGTATCAATGTATGACACAAAGGTAAAGTGGAGAGCTATGTATTTGTCATATTTTTTTCTTGTGGGACAGGATCACATTTTTTATTATTTTTTGGGAGAGAGAGGAATGTTAAAAAAGGTGCTTAGGAATAAGAGAGTCAAGTAGGTAGGGTAGGCTAAGAATCATGCACAGACATACAGAACATACAAGACAGACAGGGATGGTGATGGAGAGAAAAGGTTGGGGACACCATGACTGAGAACAGGTAGGGGACATCAGAGACATGCCCACATCCATCTTGAGAACATTGAAAACAGTGAGAATCTAGTATTCACCCTCAGAATTGTCGTCACTGTCTCCTTCAGCAACTTCCTGGTCAGTGACAGATGTGGCATCATCTTTGCAATCCATCACATGACCTTTTCAATCATGTTGAGACATGCACCAAGGCTCATCCACATTATATCCTCCACTAGCCCTACTAGCTCCTGATGGGTGAAAAAATCACCACCTTCACTACTATTGCTCCAAGTGCTGGGTGTTTGTGGAGGTATGAGTTGCCAAGCTGCAATGGTCAGTCTACCTCTCCATGCTGTTGGTAATTTTTTTTAGCAACAAGGTATGCAAACAGCAAACTGTTAATAAATTATAGCACCCCCAAAAACAAATACAAAGAGAGCGCAAGAGTGGAGGAGACAAAAAAGAAATAATTAGATGCATGGCATGTCACAGTACAGTATTTTTTCAATAAACTTTGTTTGGCAATGCATAAACAATTATGACAACTTACTATTGTACATCTTTGTCAAATCCATATATGATGGGACGTAATTCATATGTCATAGAGTAAATGAATCTCACTGCTATGATATAGCAAGCAGAAGCCTTTATTCCACAATGATGGAAAGGAAATATGTATTTAAATGTAATAATTGCAATTACCATAATTTGATTTTTCCTGACATATTATTACTCTTAACATTTTATAACTACTTATCCAGTAATAAAAAATAATTGCTGCTTCTTGATATTGAATCCTCACACAGTAAAGCTAGTGTTCACATTGGCTCCTGCAAACAGCAAGAGTTTCTGGGGAAAGCATGCATGCTTGAGATGAAGGTTGAGGTATACCTGCTCAAGATGCTAGTGACTAAGGGAAAGAAAAGACATTTATGGCTTGAATTTGGAACCGAGTAATACTTATGCCATGCCCCACTGATGCAAGCTAGTCTTTCCTGGTGCAACTATTTCCTTTGCAGCTGTACAGAACAGAAAGAAAAGGAATATAAATGAAAGCACAATGAGTACTTGCATTGACTAGCTAGATAATTAATGCCATATCATAGACAGCTTATGGTTCAGTATGCTTAAACTGGGGAGTGTTTGCCATCCTAAATTCAGCCTCCCATTTTCTTATGAGGTCATGCTTGTGCTTCTTAAGGTCACTATAGTGATGACAATGCTGTTTCCCAGTGCACGGTATGCCTGTTGCATTGGAGACAGCCCTGGATAAGCTATTCCAACCTCAGCCTTATACTGAGACCCAGTATAATCCACCTGCAGCAGCCGACAGCTGTAACACTTCATGAGGAGTACCACAAACATCACAGACTCCTCAACACCATACTTCTGTGCTCTAAATATAGCATAATTCTTTTCCTCACCATCCATTTCTACAAATGTCAAGCAAACAAAATCTGTATGAAATGGCACCCAGTTCAGATCTGGCAGGTAATTGGTTGTGAACAAAGACAAATAGACTTGCCAACTGCATTTGCACAATTGAAAGCAGATGGAATCCTTGGCAGACACATTGGCACTACTTAAATCACATAGCAGTGAAGGTTTGGAAAATGGCATTGAGATTTGTCATGTGTGATTCTCAACTTATAGACACAGGTTCCAGTGTTTAACAATGGAATGCTTAATGGTATGGTTTTTAATCTTTGCAGTTTGGATGGAGAAACAGGATGAATTATGACATACTGTCATTTCGGGGGCTTATACAATGTTAAACTATTGTTGTACCAATTCAGAATTGAACATATGGGATAAAGCATGCAAAAATTGAAAGCTAGCTTATTAACTGACATTGCCAAAGGAGATCTACATTTCAAGTGTGGAAATTAAAATTATACTAATTCAGGAATGAATGGAGATACACCTTAGAGAGGCCTGTATATGTGTATGATTTTAATTAGTCTTGGGAATGCATTCCTATGCAAAAGGCATTATTTCTCTTTGTAAATGTATTTCAGATGGATGCAGCTGAATGAGCGGAGTAATACAGGTTGGTTATGTTACGTACATACTTTACAAGACATAACACTCCTAACTAAACACATACTTTGGATATGTGATGAGCCATGATGTTTATAACAAAAGTATTGTGTCCATCACACATATGGAAGTGAATTTTATATTACATATCATTGTCAAGTTTAGGAACTTGGACATACATTAGCTTGAGTTTATATGTGAAGCATTAATGATATATGCTAAACAGAAAAGCTTACTTATACAAGCATTACTGATGCATTATTTGTAAGAAACATGTTTAATATTATCATTTTCCTTTAGAGTTACAGTCCTAATCAAAATGTTATGACACATGGGATTCTTAGACACTTTATAAAAGTACCTTTTAACTGGATTTGAACTCTTAACCAACTGTGTTTCCTAAGCTCAATGCACTTACTTGTGCCCCAGAGAGAGGCATATGACAGGTGGAATTTCTCCACTCAGTACTGTCCAGAATGTTGAGGGAAGCGCACTATGCCAGGTGTGTTTGTGCTACATAAGGCAGCCTAAACTAATTCTTTCACCGTTTTGCTTAGGTAGTGAACTGTGCTTGCATACCAAATAGCAGAGAGCAAATGCAAATTAAAATGACAATAAATAAATAAATACATAAAACATTACAGATTGTGAATAATTGCAATGTGATCTCTAAACATGATTTGAACAATGCTTCATGTGCATTATTTCTCTCACTTCACTTCCGTTACACCTTGTTTCACAGAACTGGACATCTGTCAGGTGCATTCTCTGCATTAAGTACAATCCATGTTGTGCAGAAGCATGCAACTCTGCCAGACATTTTTGCTCTACGTAAGACAGCCTAAAATAAATTTTTTCAAATTTCTCCATGGGCAATTTGTACTGTTTTTGAGTGCTGCTGAGCACAAAGCAAATGGAAAAAGCATTATAAAAAATATGATAGAGGAAAAAAATCTAGCAGTAAATCAGATGCAGTCAATGGGTATATATAGTAATGACAAAAGCAATAAGTGCATCAAGTGACACATCCATCATTCTCAGTTGTCATTGCAACTTCAGAAATGTAGTTTGTGGAGCACATTATCAGACTTGTAGTTAATGACAAAAAATGTGAAAGTGGACAGACAAACGCTCACATGTCAGCAACAGTGACAAAAGTTACTTTTTAAGAAACAATGGTATCAGAACGTGCGACTAAATATCTATTTGGACCATCTGCAAATGTATCTGTTACGTGGATTTGAGCCATGCGTCAGCTGCCCTTTCTCTTTAAGCTAACTGCACTTGTACCTTGTGCCACAGAGAAAGCTCCTTGACAAATGTATGTTTTATTGAGCACTGTCCAGTGTGCTGATATACATGCAATGTCATTGGCTGCTTTGCACTCCATAATGCAGAATAAACTAAATGTTTCACTTTTTTCTTTAAGCTGTGAATGTTAAGTTCACATTGCCAAGTGACATACAAATGCAGAAGGTAATATTTATCAGAAACATTCCAACAAGTTTTGTGAATAATAATTTGAAGGTACATGAAATGACTGACAGTGTATATCTAGCAATGAACACAGCCAACATTGCATTGCACTGATACATTCAGCCTTCTCAAATCTCCTGCCACATCACTACTATCATCATGTGTCACAATATCAGGACTTTAGATAATGCCATGAGAATGGAGAAGTCCACAGGAAAAAGAAGAAATGTTTTTATTGTTTACACAGCACACACATTTAATATTCACATTATTTCAAATGACTTGTGTGTCTGTCATTTTTTGTTAGTACTGACCTTACTTCAGTTTCCAACATCAACACATTCATACACCAAAATTAGTGTCAATATTTATTATGACCTCCCTCAGAAAAATGATCTGGAAGTGATTTTGAACTCTCCATCACCTGTACTGTTGCTATAAGCTCAATATCTTTACACATTATGCCAGAATGATAGTGTGACAAGTTGAATTTCTCCACTCATTACTGTCCAAACTGTTGAGGAAAATGCAATTATGCCAGTCCTCACTGCACTATTGATAGCAGTCCAAATAAAATCTGTCATCTTTTACCTTGGACAATAAAATTCCATTCACTGCCATTGACAACTGCCAGTCAATGCAGCAGAATACTAAATGGTGGACAAATTATAAAAGGAGAAAATAAATAAATTGGCGATCAAATACTTTAAATGAACATTTCAGATGTTTAAGCAACTTTGTTATCTTACAACAGGAACTCAAAGAATGTCAGTAAGAACAATGATTTAAGAGTATTTCCTATAGTTGCCACAGACAAGGACATACATTATCAAAGAGAAAAAGTATTTAAATGTACTGATAATGTGACATTGTATCAAGTCACATTGAAAGTGCAACAGAACAAGTTATGAAATTTGCCCTTTCTCATTTGACTGTAAATGTCTGGATGATTGTGATACTGCCAACAGTTAGCATATCCATGTACTCACACATTATTAATCAAAGACTGCAAACACTGCAGGTACATTCCTCTCTTTCTTTCTGGTGCCTCATTTCCTTATCTCTGCTTTCTTAAGAACAATTCTGTCTCTGTTTTATAGAATATGTTATCTGTATCAATGCTTAAAGTACTCACTTGAATATGAACAGGTCGTTTGTCCACATCTTACTGCAGGGCAATAGCTGTATAGGCTCATAGGATCATAGGCGGTTACTAGGCTATTGACCCTAAGGCCCTTATAAGCATAGCCAAGAGTTTAGCCCATGTTTAGACAAGTCATCACCTGATGCTCCTGTCCAACAGGGGCACACGTGTAATCCAAGGGGTATATTTTCAGTTTCCCATCCAGTTATCCAGGTTGCCCTTAAAAAAGGGGTAAAGAGGTACTCTGCTTGATGTGGAGGGAGTCTATTCCATAGATGAGGGAGTCTCTGGGACACAAATCTGTTCTGGCAACAAGTCTTGTTGATGTCACAGACCAAGCTGAGGCCACGTGTGCAAGTTACTCGAGTGGAGCTTGACTTGTGGATATGCAGCAGTCCCATCTAGGTGGGGTCTGTGATCGCCTTGTATGCCACACAGAGGTCATCTCTGAGGCATCTGTATGAACCTGAGTAGAGGGATAGGGCTTTTAGTCTATCTGTGTAAGGTAGATGTTTGATACCCTGGATTCTTCTGGTGAAGAACCTGTGTTCTCTCCAGCTGCTGCATGTGCTTTGTGAGGTACATGCCGAAAGGGGCATTGTATTCAATAATGGTCCTTATAAGGAAAGAATACAGGGATGTTATGACCTCCTTGTCCCTGCATGAGATACCCTTACTTATGAGGTGCGCTATGTAGAAGGTTTTCCATACAACAGAAGCAACATGGTGGTCAAAAGTCAGGTTGCTCTCAACCTGGGTGCCCAAATCCCTCACGACTGATTGCATGCTTAGGACATTGTTATTAATGTGATAATTTGTGAGGATGTCACTCTCCCCAAAGGGGATGATGATGCATTTTGTGGTATTCAGCTTGAGGCTATGTTTCTGGCACCAGTCATTTGTCTGAGTGAGACCCTCTTGGAAGATGTCTACATCATTAGGGGAACTGATGACAACACCCAGCTTGTAGTCATCTGCAAACCTGGTCAGCTATAGCCCATTGGTTTTGGCCTACACTTCAGAAAAGTATATCCCAAATAACAGAGGCCCGAAGACAGAACCCTGGGGTATGCCACTTGTTACAGGTATATTGCTTCAGGTGGCTTCCCCTATTTTGACTAAGTGGGTTCTATCAGTGAGCCAGTTCGTTACCCATCTGATAACATATGGATTGATGCCTAGCTGAAACAGTTTATCTATTATGCCTGAGTGGGGAATAGTGTCAAAGGCTTTGGCCAGTTCAAGGCAGGTGGTGAGCACCATCTTCCCCTCGTCTACATCTTTGGTGGCTGTCTCAAAGAAGTAAACCAAATTTAGTAGACATGACCTCCCCTTGATGAAGCCAAACTGTGTGGGATTGACTGTTTGGAGGCTGCCAATCTCCTTGTTAATGAGATCCATGATAATCCATTCCATGGCCTTGCAGGTTAGGCTAGTTAGGCTAATGGGTCTATAATTTCTCAGATCGGAGGATGCTCCACCTTTGTGTAAAGGGATGACAGTGGCTGTCCTCCACTCAACTGGGATGAAGCCAGTACTCAGACTTTGGTTGAGTAGGGCACCTAATGGTGCTGCAAGTTCTTGCCTGAGTTCACATAGGATGCAGCCTGGTATGTTATTGGGTCCCATGGAGGCTGTATTTTTTGCCTTTGAGAGAGCAGTGATGACCTGTTCCCTAGATATAAGGAGAAGGGGGCAGGTACTGGGCATGACCTGATTTACTGATGGGGGGACCGAGGGGTGAAGTTTTTGCTGAATCTGTCAGCATGTTTGCTATAGCTATGGCATTTGTATATGCAGTGTCCTTGACCACTAGTTCTGAACAGATCTGGGTGCTTCGTTTGAGGTTGCGGATATACGTGAAGAAGGCCTTATGATTGTCTCTAGTAGATCTTATTTGCTTGTTCAGGCTAAGGAGACATTGCTTCCATTTGAGCACCTGCTCCTTCTTGGTCTTGGACAGCAATTTTTTTGTAGTCAATAAAGCCATCATTTGAATTTTAGGAATGTTCCTCTCCTAAATCAGTCAATGTAATTTCAGATTTTTTGTTAAGTCTCTTCCTTCTTGCACATCCTCAGTAGGTGTACATCAAAGAGTAATCATCTGATGCAGTCAGAGTAATCATAGACACCTACAGGCCATTAGCAATGAACACTTCTCAGTACTCATTCTTGCATTGCTAGGGTGTGTACGTGTAATCATGTAAGTCTTTACACTTTGTTTGCATTGCCTACACTTAGTGCAGATTGTGGTACTCAGAAATGCTAAAGATTTAACACCTCATTTATATGCTCACAGTGCTGACAGGGTTGACTCTGCACTATGTAAAGGTAATCATATGACTAATTCCCATGTATTGTTCTGGGGAAACTGGAGTCAGAACATATTATACTGCTAGGTAAACAACTTTTGGAGAATTATCTGTTTTCTGCACGACTGCATTGCCAAGGTATGTTGCTGTTTCTTACATAATGCTTTTATTTTAACATTAAAAGGTGAATTAAACTGACCACTGGAAAGTGTTTATTTATTTTAATTGTTTTTTCTTCAACCCTTTCTTTTGCCATAGCCATGTCTGCATTACAAAAAGCATACTACAGAATGCTACATAACCTATATTTTTAACTGCATTTATTAAGATTTTATTGTAGTGACTGAAACACAGTAAAAATGAAATAAGATAAAAAGGGCAACACTTTGTTATAAGCAATAAAAGAAAATAAGAAAAAAACAAAACAGAGAAAACATAAACAATATTTATTATATACATAAGTAAGTACTTAAAGTAGCCCAGCGTTCCAAAGGATACATAACAAGACACAGAAGTTAATACACATCACAGGGGAAAGTTGAGTAGAACAAAAGTGTTAAGTATTAGGAATTCATGTCACTAAAATAAGTCACTAACACTTTGCACGTCTGTGGAGGTGAATTCGCTCTATGCATGGCTCTAAAAGTATGTATAATGTAACCTAAATGCTTGCGCAAAACAACCTTTAGGCTTCACAACCCTAATAATTTCCAAGTCTTGCAATATTTTATAGCTATCAATTAAATTGCACATGCCAAGATACAGACAATTTCAATGAGATATCTTCTGAAATCATTCGGATAGATAACCAACAACCAGAAATCCCAACCTAAGTTGATGTTACAGGAATATACCTCCCTTAGTGAGTATACTGAAAAGTTGTCCCAGAAGCATTAATAAAGTGACAATCCCAGAACATATGGATATTATCAGCTGTTGATTACTCACCAATTATTATTTTTTGTAGATTTAAGCATTGTTCAATGCTTGTCAAGTGTGAAGCAGCACCTATAGATTATCCTTAGCTACTGATTTAAATACTTTAGCTATTTTCTTAATTTAAATGGGGCCTGGCATACCCAAGACCATTGAGATTGAGAGAATTGAACCCCCTCCTGCCTTGACCATCTAGTTTCCATTAATTTCTTTATCTTCCCAACCCTCTTAATCCACAAACCTTTATATATAGTACTTATTAAATCTCTTTTCCTCTTTCCCTATTTGTGCCACTGCAAGGTGTATTTAGTCTTGACAGCTGGAGGCATAGATCTAGTTCCAATCTGTGCAATCTGGAAGTACTCAAACCAATCAGAGTTAAAAATGTTAAATTCTTATTTAAGCTTGTCTAGCCTTTTCAAAACTATGTCTTGTGGATTACTGAGCAGCTGGGACTATCAATCGATCCCTTTTTCTTTTCATCTGGTGCTAAGGGAAGTGCTAATCATCTGATATATTAAAGGATGTTGTCTCTCCCCAAGAATTCCACTAACTCTTATAACATCCTCATGCCACTGAATATTCCATTATCAGGGTATCTTCAGATATGGCAATGTATCCTAGTCATAGTTATAATTTGTAGTAGTCTAAAGGCAGTCACATACCCCGCTTTCGAGGGAGAAATCCTGTGATCAGATTTGCCCAATATCAAATTGTTGAAAAGGCTTGAATTTCATCTGAACAGAGATGATAAGCAGGAGCTGGAATGTTCCTCGATAGACAATGAATATGGGGCATAATTAATACCTGGGCTTTTCTCAAGATATAGTATAGTTTCAGTCTTTTAGGTATATGATTACTCACTATACCCTTCAATGCTCTCAACTTTGTTTCTATGGTGAGTGCTAGGTTATCACAGTCAAGTAAACTAAATACTTAGCTGCTGAAACTACCGGGGTACCTTGACTGCCCACTTCATAGGTTGTTTGTCCACATCTTATTATCTTGAATTTATTTACATTGCATTCAAGAGCCAATGCTAAACTAGATATCCAGTGCCTTAGGTAACAACTTTGGCAGGTTACTTAGCAATATGCATTCATCTGCAAATAAAAGAAATTTACTCACATTCTTTTGGTTTAGATGATGCAAGATTAACCTAACTTAGAATGCCAATTTCTACATTTCTAATAAGAGAAGAGCCCATGGTGGGGGGAGGGGGCTGTCTAGTTCCCCTGCCTGTCTGCCCTGGCATAGATAATCTTCCATTAACCAGGACTCTAAAAGAGGGATTTGAATAAAGACTTTTGACCCAATTTATAATAATTGATCCCCACTGGTCACTTTCTAGAACCCAAAACAAAAACTTCCATTCTAATGTATCGTAATATTCAAAAAACATATCTCCTTAAAACTGCCCCTCTCTGCAGGATACAAGGAAGCTTAACACGTTCCACCAAGCATCAGATACATTCTTACTATAAATAAAGCCAAACTGTCTTGGCCACACAAATTGAGTAAGCAATGGTGCTACCCTGTTTACCAATACTTTGCCCAAGAGTTTGGCATCTAGATTAATAAGGGATATGGGTCTAAAATCCCCTGGAGACAGAATAGTGTCTTTCACCTTAGGGAGAAGAACAGTCATTGCCTGGTTTTGATTTGATGGTATCTCCTGGTCTAACCCATATGAGTTAAAAACTTTGGTTAAAGTTGACCAGAAAAATGTTACTACCCCATCTATACACTTCAATGCATAAGCCATCTTGGCCTGGTACCTTATTACATTTGAGTTGGTTGACCACCCTATTCACTTCTTGACAGGTTATTAGTTTATATTTATATTTGTAGGACTGACCTGCAGGCCACATGCAGCTAGGGATTTCCTGTGCATTATATTACAGACCTCTGGGGGGATATAGAGGGATGTATAAAAATACTGAAGCACTGTGGAAATAACATCATCTGTTAGAATTGTTGCTTGATTTAGGGAAAATTGATACATGGTATTTCCTCAGGTTTGCTGTTTAAAGAACCATGATAAGACTTTAGGGTCCATCTCGTGCTTAATCCACCAAAATTGACCCCTACATAATAGTTCTTCTTCTGCCTTTGTAGTTTTCCATGTTGCATAATCAAATCCTGAGCCACCCTAAGCTCTTAGTGTTTTTCCCATTCCTTCTTTCCCCCTCTTCTTCAAAACGATTGCCTCTAAAAGCTAACTTCCAACCTTCCAACCAAATTTTATTAAAGGTGGAGTCTTCCATAGTATTCATCAGTACGACATTAGCTCTCATTAATTGCTGTAATAATTTATCTCTCAATTGTTCCAGTGATAATGGGCCCATCTCCAATGTTTATCCCCAGGTGGGGAAGGAGCCTCCTTGAGTGTCAGAAGTATGGGTATATGATCCAACAATCAGATCTCTTGGGTGGTAATTGATTGAACCCTACCAACACGTATTTAGGCGAGAGGATTAGACCTATTTTACTGCCTTTTCTGAATAGATCTCTGGAATATGAGGGAGTTTTGTCTTTTGGATACATCTCTCTCCATACATCCACCCATTCATTCAAGGTTAGCCTACAGTGAACCTGTTCCTGACTTTTCCTGTGGTGTTCTGCTTTACAATAATAGCCTGCCCTTGGTCTTGTCAAGGTCCGTGTTATAGTTATCAACAAGAAAATTAACATAGGATGGCTTGAGTAGTCTTTCCCAATGGTAAAAAAGTCAATAAAAAATCCCTATCATCTGTATTCCAAGCCTAGAGGTTGTCTATATCCCAAAATTCCCTGTTCAATTTGCCTATCCAAATTAGCCATCTACCTTTACTGCTAAGCAGAGTTTGAGTGGCTTGCAACATTAAAGATTTGTGGAACATGAGCAGAACACTCCTTTTTACAATCCCTGGCTTATGATTTGGAAAAAGCCACGGGAAATCCTTAATTTAAATTTGTTTGCTTCCCTCACTTTTAGTTTAGTTTCTTGCAAACATACTATTTGGCCCATTCCCTTTTGATTTTTTGTTGGATCCTTGTTCTTCTGATGGGATGTGAACTACCCCCCACATTCTGGGAAAGTATTTTGATATTGGGTGGTATGATCTTTGTGGTAAAACATGTCTTGTCCTTATATAGTTCCCCTACATGAAAGTGCTGGACAAAGATTCTGTTTGCACAGTCCAAAGTACCTCCCCGGGCTAGAAATAAAATCCTTGGGTATCACAGACACATACACCTGGACCAGAAAACTCCAGTAGCTATATAAGAAAACATTAACTTCCCCACAAAGGAAAAAAGACTCAGTTTCTCTTCCCCCAGGTGGAATCCTATAAAATTACTTAACTGCTATAAAGTTTTATGTAGACAGTAATGCTAACAGTTTGGTAATTTACTGTTATTATAACATTTACCAGTACTGAACCAGTACAAGATTGCACCATAACAATAGTCAACCATCTGCTGCACTGTGATCCAGTTTGGCCAATCCTTCAGCTGCCCAGCATCTCTCATCTGCAGAATCAGAATAGCCAAAAAAATGACCACCCAGGCCTTACCATTAGACTGTGTGTCTTTAACGGGGGATTTGCAGAACTCCAGTGACTTGCAGGAGTTCTTTGAACCCTGTGCAGACTGATAGTTTCTACATCTCTGGTGATATCATATATAGTCTTTTTTCTGCTTCACTGACTGCTGTTTCAGCTTGCAAAGAGATGCATCATTTGTGTACTGATGTGTTGATTGAGAAGCTAGTGCTTGAGTGGGAAGATTCTAGTGGCAAACATACTCCTGAGCAGCAGTACTCTTAGAGGTAAAGGACCTTGAAGGTGTGCAGTGAGTATTCTTTTTTAATTCACCTTAGGTGTTCTAGGTGAAGAGTCCAGTCTTTGCTGTTAGCATGAGCTAGCTCCCACTTCATTTCTTTATCAGACCAAAGGCCTTCATCATCAGTCTCTCAGTCCACTCAGCTGCGAAGAGAAAAGGCAACCAGGAAATCTTCAAGTTCTTGATCTGTTTGGAACCTAGTCATTTTCCTGTCCCTTATGGCTACCAGATTGGCAGAGTAAGTCAAATTAACTTGGAAGACAGCTTTGGATAGCTCTTTCTGATAAGAAAGCACATCTGTTGTTTCAAGTATAGCTAGCAAGAGTAATCCCTGGTGCATATTATGATGTACCACTCCCATATAATACCTCTGTCCACCCAAATGAAATGAGTTTGTCACTGCCATTCTGGCTGAAAGAAAATATGCCAGAAAATGTCTGTTATGAGTATTGTTACTCCTCAGAGGGCCAACACACTATATCCTTTCTACACCAGGGTGTAGATGGTTCGGCAGGTGGACTGCTGTCCTTAAAATATGCTGGCAGAAGAAGAGTAGATCTGAGTCAGAGATCTTAGTAGGAATGCCTTTCATGCAGATGTTGTTTCATCTCATACTGTACTTGAGGTCATTCAACTTGCTAGATTGTTCAGGTAGGGCTTTCTGCATCTGCACTAAGCAGGAGCATAGCTAGGGTGGGGTGAGAGGGGCAGCTGCACTGGGTGCAAATAGAGGGGGTGAGATTGGCTAAGCCCAATCTTTCTTTAATGCAGTACTGGCTTTTAAAAGTCATAATTGCATTTGCGGTCAAATGTGAGTGCAGTAGCACTCCGTGTGTGGTCTAAACTGTAGCAACTGCATTGTAGCAAGAAGTTTGCTACAGTTTAAAGTATTAACAAATCTCTCTGTTTTTTTAACTAAAACCTTAGACCTGTAGCACTTCATCCAGGCAGGGTATAAATTGTAGCAGCTGTTTGTTACATTGTAGCAAACAGCTTGCTAACCTTTTTTTTTTTTTTTTTTTTAAACTAAGGCCTGAGTGCTGTAGTGCTTCGTGTAGGCAGGGTATAAAGTGTAGCAACTGTTGCTACAGTTTAGACTCCACACAGAGTACTACAGCACTCAGATCTGAATGCATCTGAGAAGGGAAGGGCAGGGCACAGAAACAGATCCTGAATGGCTGTGGGAGTGTGTAGGTGTGTGCTATGCATCTGACTGGAAAGAACGTCTGCTTGTGTGTGTGTGTGTGTGTGTGTGTGTGTGTGTGTGTGTGTGTGTGTGTGTGTGTGTGTGTGTGTGTGTGTGTGTGTGTGTGTATCCGTCTTTCCTTGGGCCAGCTACACCCCTCATGGTCTATATTTTTTAGATTGCATTTAACTGATGTTTACACAGTTATTGCAGATGAGGGTATTATAACTTTGTAGGAAGTTTTGGCTTTTTTTACCTCTGTTAGTAGAAAGAAAAAGTGTGTTATGTTTTTGGATTTCTACCTGACTGCCTCCACAGTAGTAGAGATGGCCTTGTAATAGTTTGGTTGTACATTTCTAATGCTACATTTTGAGTTGTTATTGTTAGTGCTTCAATGTATAACACAGTTAAGCATGTGATATCTGCATTACAAAACTGTTCTACATCAGTTTTCATATTTTATTTAGAAATTTAATTGGGGGGGGCTGTTCTAACTTGTGTGTAGTCATAGGGACAATTAACTTTTAAATTGCTTTGTGCATGATGGGTGCATGCATTCAAACATAATTGAATTCACAACCATCTTGTCTGTGTATTATATATGTACTCATGTGGGTCTGTTTTCTGTTTAAAATCATTCAAAGATATGGCACCCAAGAAGAAATCTGTACTCCACAAGCTACCATACACTGATGCTGAAAATTAGGTCATTATCCAGACCTTACATCACCATGGAGCTTTTCTGTTAGGGGGAGGTAGAGCTGACCAATATGCCCGAGACTGGATATGGTAGAAGATGGGCAACAACATTAATGCTGCCTGAAGACATGGGAGAACTTACTCCTAGATATGGCACTGGGAATGTAACATGATAACCTCTGCCTGTGTTTTTTAATTTCTCCAAATCTTTTGGCTTTCTAATACCATGATCGGAATGGACCCCATTTCTAAGTCAAAGTATGATTAAAGTTCATGAAATTAGCATTGTTTCAATCCTTGATGTCAGCCAAAAGTGCTCTTTGCAGCACCCACAATGTGCCCAATAATGACTCCTTCTGGAATTCATATGAGGTTACATGGACTGGTAACATTTCTAAATATGATTGTAGATTCTTTTTTATAAGACCCATTTCTTCTACTACTATTGGAACTGTCTGGGTATCTTTCTTCCATATTGCTCTCATTTCTGCCCGCAGATCCTGGTATTTTATGATTTTGTGTCTCTCTCTGTATGCAGGACACTGGAGTCACTGGGTATGGTGATTTCAATGATCAATGCTACTTTTCTCTTCTTTTCTTGGACCACTATATACAGTTTTCTAGCATCTATCTTTTGAACTGTTAGTAATGCAATATAAACGTCATCATTTTCTATGATGCTTTGTGGCTCATGTTTACAGTGTTTTTCAGCCACTTCAACACCATAATGTTTGCACAATCCCCAGTGCAACAGTATTGCTACATTATTATGCCTTTGAAAATACAGTCCTTCTGCCATTAGGGTGTCACAACCAGCAACTAGGTGTGTGACTGTTTCAAATTCAGTTTTATAAAACCTACATTTGTCTATTTCTCCCACATGTTCAATCGACTTTGTAAATCATTATGTACGTAGCCCACTCTATTGGGCTGCCAATATTAACCTTTCATCTATTGGTTTGAATTCGCCTCTCCTTAACCATTCCTGCATTCATTCTTGATCAACATGAGGTTCTTCCAGAAGTTTTCTATACTTGCAACTATATTTATGCTTTGTCCACATTTCTTGCCTTCTCATCTGGTCCTTCACCTTATATTTTCTTTTGTTTTTTTTTTTTTTTTTGTTTTTTTTTGGCAGATTCAGTTCCTGCCTGATTTTTATCTACATTTCTATTTCTGCTTGATATCGATATGCTTCTGCTAAATTAAGCAGATAAGTCATCTTAGATTTATTCTCCTCATGTTTCAAAACTTTCACAACATTTGGATCTTGTGAGGTCAGTAGATATGTGTAGAGTCCCACGACTGCAGATCTATACATGTAATCAGTTTCAAGGAGGCACATCCTTCCTTTGGAATGGGGAATATATAATCTTGGTATGCACTGATTTTTATAGATCATTTGGTGAGCATGGAGCATCCTTCTTGTTTTAATATCTAATCTAGCAAACACTTCTTGGGGCCAGTCAGTCACTCCAAAACTGTAAGTTAGGACAGGAAGAGCAAATTGGTTTATAGCGTGCATCTTGTTCCTGGATGTCAGCGCTGTTCTCAGGATTAATTTAAGTCTAAAGTATTCCTTACTGAGTTTTATTTGCATTTGTTCAGGTTTTATTGCTGTTGCTTCATCAGTTCCCAAGTATTTATACACTCCCTCTTGCTCAAATTCTTTTATATCACATTCTTGTCCCAAACTGATGTTGACTTGGTGCTGCAGTTTTCCTGCTTTAAAGGTTGCTTTTGCACTTTATCAAGACCAAATGACATTCTTATATCATCTGAAAAAGTGTTGACAACCTACAGCTGTGTTTTCAGTTCATCATCTGATGAGCTATACAGTTTTAAATCATCGACAAAGAGAAGATGAGAAGTCTTTAGACTTTGTTGTTTTCTAGGAGCCAAATTGTAGCCATGGCCTAACAGCTTAATGGGTTAATGGCAAGGCAGAATAGCAATGGTGACAGAGAGTCGCCCTGGAATATCCCCCTTTGAATGTATGTCCCTGGGATAATAATCTGTCCTTTATCATAGTTTAATTGCAAAGAGGTCAGCCACTGTTTCATGGTCACTGTAATGTAGTCAATCATTGTAGGGTGTATTTTATACAGTTTTAAGCACTCTTTTATCCATGAATGTGGGATACTATTAAATGCTTTTTTGTAGTCAATCCATGCCATACTTAGATTCTTTCCCTTTTTAAAGTTCTCCACTATAACTTTATTTAACAACAGATGATCCTTTGTTCCATATGACTTTCTTTTATTGCCCTTTTGTTCTACTGCCATAATTGAGTTTTATCCTAAATGACTATAAACTCTGTCAGTGTCAGTTCCCATGTATAGTTTATACTTCGTCAGAACGCAAGTTATTGGTCTATAATTTTCAGGGTAGCTTGCAGGTTCACTCTTAAATAGGAGCATTCTTTTTCCTGTTGGTTAGCCAGGTTGGTGTTTCTTTGGGGTGTGCATATAAATAGTTCTTACTCATGGCTAAATCCTCGTGCAAAGATGTTAATACTTTTAACCAAAAGTTAAGTACTGCATCTGGTCCTGGGGTTTTCCAATTAGAGGCTTTTCTTAGCTTAGTGTCAATCTCTCTGGCTGTTACTTCATCCCATTTCATATCCTGTACCTTTAAACTTCTTATTCTTTCTTTTACTTCTATGCATTTAACATCTTTGTTATGTTCCACAGGATCTTCATAGATACTTCTCCAAAATGTATCGACTTCCTCTTTTTTTGGCGGTCTGTCAATTCCTTTTACCTTATTTCCCAATTCTCTATAAAAATATTTTTGGATCATCAATAAATTGCTTATTTTGTACTTTTCCCTTATATTTATCTGTGTATCTTCTAAGTTTTTTTGCCTGTGCTGACATTTTTAGTTTGTTATTTACGATACTGCATGATAGATCCTGATCTGTTCTAATACTGTGCATTGCTTTAATCACATATATCTTTCTTAGTATTTTTGTTGATCTATTCCCTTTATACTATTCTAACAGTGACACTTCTTGTCTTAATTTCTTTATAGTTTTCTCAATTCGATATTTACTTACTTACTTACTTATGCCCGTCACCCTTGACAGGGTATGGGCCACCAACTACAGCTCTCCACCGAATCTTGTCCTGGGCCAGCTGTTCTATTTGGTTCCATGTGTAGCCTCTAAGCTTAGCATCTGCCTCAAAGTCTCGCCTCCAGGTGTTTCGTGGGCGGCCTCTTCCTCTCTTCCCCCGAGGATTCCAGCGCAATGCCTGTCTTGTAATGTTGTTTGCTGGTTTGCGAAGAGTATGCCCGATCCATCTCCACCTCCTCCTCTTAACTTCTTCCCCAATCGAAAGTTGGTTGGTCCTTTCCAAAAGGGTGGCGTTGCTAATAGTGTCTGGCCATCGAATCTGTAGAATCTTCCTGAGACAGCTATTTGTAAATGTCTGAAGTTTTTAGTGGTGGTCTTGTTTAACCCCCAGGTCTCTGCCCCATACAGCAGTACTGACTTCACGTTAGAGTTAAACAGCCTTATCTTGTTGATCAAGGATAGTTCTCTTGTTTTCCAGACCCTATTTAACTGTATGAAGGCTGCTCTTGCTTTTCCTATCCTTGCCCTGACATCAGCTTCTGATCCGCCCTGCTTGTCAATTATGCTGCCAAGGTAGGTAAAGGACTGCACTTCCTCCAGTAGCTTCCCTTACAGAGTGATAGGGTTAGTATTTGTGGAGTTTAATTTAAGGATCTTTGTCTTCAGATTGTTAATGTTAAGACCCACCTCTAGTGCTGTAACTGCCACCAAATTTGTCTTATTTTGCATTTGCTGCTGGCTGTGAGAGATGAGGGCGAGATCATCAGCATAGTCCAGATCTTCCAGCTGATTCCATAGGGTCCATTGGATCCCATTTTTCTGTCCTGCAGTAGATTTCTTCATAATCCAATCGATAACTAACAGGAAGAGGAATGGTGACAGTAAGCATCCTTGCCTGACCCCAGTTTTTACTTGAAAGCTTTCAGAGAGCTGCCCTCCATGTATAACCCTGCATGATAGACCATTGTATGAGTTCTTTATCAAATTTACTATTTTCGTTGGTATACCATAGTGCTTCAGAAGGCTCCACAGTGTCTCTCTGTCCACGCTTATCAAACGCCTTTTCAAAGTCAACAAAGTTGATATACAATGGTGAGTTCCATTCAACTGACTGTTCCACAATTATTCTGAGCGTTGCAATTTGATCAGTACACGATCTATTTTTGCGGAAGCCTGCCTGCTCTTCTCTCAGCTTTTTGTCAGTGGTGTCCTTTATCCTTTCCAAAAGGATATGGTTGAAAACTTTTCCTGGAACTGATAGAAGATTGATGCCTCTGTAGTTGTCACATTTGCTAAGGTCCCCTTTCTTGGGAAGCTTAATGAGATGGCTCTCTTTCCATTCTGAAGGAACAGTTTCCTCTGCCCAGATTCTTTCAAAGAGTGGGTACAACATCTCCACTGATGTATTCAGGTCTGCTTTAAGGGCTTCTGCCGGGATGTTATCTGGCCCTGCCGCTTTCCCATTTTTCATTTGGATGATGGCTTTCCTGATCTCCTCCTTGCTTGGCTTTTCACAATTGATTGGTAGATCTTCATTGGCTGGCTCAATAATTGGAGGGTTTAGAGGTGACGGTCTGTTTAGAAGTTCTTCAAAGTGTTCCACCCACCTTTTCAGTTGATGTTCTATACTATTGATGGTTTTCCTTGCTTATCTTTAACAGGTCTCTGGCTTACTGTGCTTTCCTGAAAGTTGCTTGGTGATATCATACAACATTTTTGTGTTACCACTGTAAGCTGCCAGTTCTGCCTCAACTGCCAACTGTTCCACATAATTGTTCTTGTCTATTTTAATGCATCTTTTGACCTCTCTGTGGGCATCTGCATATTCTTCTTGGGCCTTTATCTTTGAAGCTCTGGTTTTACTGTTGTTTACTTTTGCCTTCTTCCTCTTTCTGTCTTCTATCTTTACCAGTGTTTCTGCAGTGATCCACTCTTTCTGATGATACTTTTTAGGTCCCAGTGTCTCTTGACAAGCTAAGTCTACAGCCTTTTTCACATTCTGCCATGAGCTGTTTACTCCACCCTCCTCAACCAGTTCTTGTAGCACTTCAAATTTGTTCTTCAGTGCAATGTTGAACTGTTCTTTTGTCTGAGAATCTTAACTCTGCCAAGGACGGTCCCAAGCCCGGCTGAAAAAGGAGGAGGGTTGGGCTTAGGGTTAGCAACCCCATCCCGTAAAAAACAAATTGCTACAAAAACACCAACTACAGGAAACACAGACAATCTTGTCTTGGAAGAGGAGGGTTCTTCAAATGGAAGATTTTTGAAGTTTTGTGGCCAAAGCCGAAAGGACGCCACAAAGCAGAGCACCCTTCTCTCTACCAGGAAAATAAACATTGGCACATGGAATGTCAGGACCATGTATGAGCTAAGCAAGGCAGCCCAAGTGGCAGCAGAAATGAGAAATAACAACTTGAGTTTGTTGGGAATCAGCGAGACAAGGTGGACAGGGGCTGGTCAGTGTCGATTATCTACAGGAGAGTTGCTGCTTTATTCTGGACATGAGGACAGTGAAGCACTTCACTCCCAAGGGGTTGGTCTTATGTTGGCTAAACAGGCCCAGAGAGCCCTGATTGGATGGGAAGCACATGGCCCCAGGATCATCACAGCTTCATTCCATACAAAGAAGAAGAAAATTGTAATGAATGTGGTCCAGTGCTACGCACCAACTAATGACAGTGAAGAGGAAGATAAAGATCAGTTTTATGAAAGACTGCAGCAGATCCTCGAGACCTACCCAGACAAAGACCTTACTATCCTTATGGGCGATATAAATGCCAAGGTCGGATCCAGTAACATAGGATATGAGCAAATCATGGGTACACATGCTCTGGGAACAATCAACGAGAATGGTGAAAGGTTTGTTGATCTATGTGCTCTCAACAATTTGGTCATTGGAGGCAGCATTTTTCCCCACAAACGGATACACAAAAATACATGGGTCTCCCCTGACTACACAACAGAAAACCAGATAGATCATATATGCATCTGTAGAAGGTTTAGAAGAACATTACAAGATGTCAGAGTGAAAAGAGGGGCAGATGTAGCATCTGACCATCACTTGGTGGTGGCTAGACTGAAGCTAAAGCTAAAAAGAACCCAGGTTCAAGAGTCCTCTAGGAGAATCAAATACAATGTTCATCTATTGAATTCGATATTTCCATGATGGTATTTGTTTTCTTCCCTTCCTTTCCCTCACTATCCCGTGTTCTTGTGGTAGAACTTAATCAGTTATTAATTTAGCTGCACAGTAATATATCCCGTTTACTTCTGTTATATTGCATGAGTCTCTATGGACAGTTCTAATTACTGCATTTATCTGTTTTATCAGAATTCTTACGTTTTGGGTTTTATTGGCCTTCTGCATTCTAATTCTCTCATTGGTCTTAATATATCCATCCATGTCCATTAAATAAAGTAACTCTTCTCTTAGCTCATTTTCTTCCAAAATGAAGGCACATCCTCTGTTTTCTGTTTCCTGCTGGCATTCTATAGAAAGTTCTATAACACTTTCCTGTGCCACATTCTCTTCAATTTTATCCTGTGCCATCTGTTGCTCTGTCATATGGGAACTCACTGGCCTATCACTCCTCAACACTGACTGCATCAGAGTTTCCACAATTTCCTGTTCCTTCCTTGTTGTCTATCGTCAAGTGAACATTTATACTGGTTTCCTGTGGAAGGCTCCAAAATATCTTGATATGGCACCTGACCAATTGCTTCATGTTCCACTTGTTTCCCCTTAATTTGGATATCCATTGCTCTATCCAGTTGTGGTGATTTCTGAATTAGATTATGTACACTAAATCCTTAACTTTGCAGGTACTCCATAACGTCAGTTTCTATTTCTTTAACTTCTCCGTTACTAATCTCCTTTTCTACTTTTCCTCTTAGTCTTCTTACTTTTTGTAGTGCAAAGTTTTCCATGTCCAGATTTCTTTGCCTGTATTTCTCTTCAAATATCTTTGGTGCTGCTCTTTTTGTATTGATTAGTTTTGCTTTCTCCTTTACATAAATATTACACCATATTAAATCTCTTTTCCTTTCCCATGTCCATATTTCTTCTTCACATGTCTCCTGATCTTTATGTTTCTCTTTATTCTGGGGACTCACAACATCATGCTGTGATGTAGTCTAGGTTAGACCTTCTACATTAAATCCTTCACTTCGCAGGCACTCTATAACTTCAACTTCTATTTCTTTAACTTCTGCTTTACTAATCTTCTTTTCCACATTTCATCTTTCTGATATTATTTTTTTTATTGTGAACTTTTCCATATCTGGATGCCTTGGCCTGCATTTCTCTTTGAATATCTTTGGGGCTGCCTTGTCTATATTAGTTAACTTGGCTTTCTACTTTGCATAAATATTGCACCATATCAAATCTCCCTTTCTTTCTAATGTCCATATTTCTTTTTTATATTTTTCAAATATCTCTAGGTTTTGTTGTTTATATTTTTGGACTTCCTCAGATGCTTCTTTTTCCAAACAGATCAAAGTTTCTTGATCTGTATACTGTTTTTCAAAAGTCTGTCGTATTAATGAACACAAATTTTTATTTGAAGCTTCTGACAGTTTTTCTTGCAGAAGTATTTTTCTTTCCTCTAATTTCTCTCTTAATCATTTTGTATATCTTGTGTCTGGAAATTCTGGGCTTTTTACATAATAGTAACAATAGATCATTTCTTTCTTATCCTCAATAGTCCACTCTATAATCTTTATGTCTTTTCTTTGGCCTATCAGGTTTTATGATTTTTATGGACTTCTACTTCCTTCTACAACAGTGGGGCCATCTTCCCCCAGGCCTGGCCTGGCCCCATTGTAAGAATGTTTCCATATTTTGAGGATTCTACACTGTCATTTTTTCCAGTCCTGGCACCAGTGCACCTACCAGGACTGGGCACTTTTTTATCCTGGGTCTTGTGCACCCAGCTATGTTTTTTTGTTTTTGGTTTACTTTTGTCCATGATATATGCTATATACATACAGTCTATATATCAGTGTTGCCTTGGTGAGATTTTGTAAAAAACAGGGGCCACCTCACGAAGGTACTCACCAAGACTTGAGGATGAATTCAATTTCAGCACTACTACTCCCTTTGCTTGCTGACTTTTCATCTCTCCATTAGGATCCCTTAGGATCTGCCTGCTGTAGGGTGGCTGGAATTGCCTGGGAGTTCCTGCCCACTGTCAGAGATCCAGATAGCTCTGCCAAGGATTCCCACAGAATCTTTGATGTTGGTGCAGATGTAGATGACAGACTCAAAGCAGACCTTCCAGATATGCAAAATACAAGTGCCATTGCTATATCTACACATACATATAGCTTATATGTCTGATATATAGAGCCAGCTATAGCTGTGAGCCAGATGACACAATCATGGAGAACTAGAGGAGGGTGTTTTGGTGGGGAGATACAACTGTTCACTACATTTTTATATGAGAACATTTTTAATCTGCATTTGTAAAGGGGATTGTTTACTTTTTCCTGTTTCATTTGCATTGTGATACTTAGCAGCCTTCTTTCCTTTCCCTTCCTGACATACAGGCAATTCTGAATTGTAGGCTGCCAGCCTACCTGCACATGGTAAGCACATATCTGGTTATTGGTATTACTGTCTATTAGGTAAATTCAGGTCTACATGAGATCATAATTTCTGTTGCTTTAGCATCTGTTAGATTTTAACGGGTCCACTATGTAATCTCGAAATACTGAAATCCCAAATTTCAGTATTTCAAAATTACATAGCTGAAAACCCAACTACAACACACATTTCCAAAACCCCATAACTGCGAAATTCAAAATCCCGAATGTACTCTACACACACAGCACACACATACACATTCACACAGCTCCCCCCACAATAAAATAAATAATACTACACTACAGATAAGCAGGGGAGCAAGCCCCCCTGCACCCCCCCATGTGGAGGCTGCAGCCCCCACACCCCTCTACTTATATATTCTAACTCCGAGATTGCACAGATGCACAAAAGAAACTCACACCTACACATTTTACAGTCCCTCACACACGCACATCACAGTCACAACACACACTAACGCCCCTAACCAACACTTACACACACATACTTACCTAAACTTCCACCCATCCATCCATCCACACACTGCACCAGCAGAAGCGAAAATTCAACATCTCCGTGCTTCGGGATTTTGAAATTCGCGCTTCTGCGGGTTTCAGAATTTTGAGTTTTCTGCTATGTAATTTGGAAATACTGAAATTCGGGATGTCAGTATTTTGGGATTACATAGTGGACCCATTTTAACATATCTTTCATATAAGGAAAATATGTGATCAAATGTATTCTCTATTTTTCTGTTCATTGTGTTTATTACTTATCATAAGTTATCCTGAGACTGGCACTGTGGAACTCCTACCACCTGATGTCAGAGTGTTAGTAGCCTCTGATGATAATGTTAACAATGAAGAGGCACAGCGTGGAGGTGCATAGGGTCAGTGTGACACTGAGGTTGTGGCTCCCACATCCCCTGCATGTATTTTGGACACAGTCAGTATGCCTACACATATCCATGACATGGAAACCCCTGATATCGGGCAGGTTGAGGGTGACTCTATTGATCTGGCTAGTGTTACTACTCTGGTTGCAGACATGGTTGCTTCTCACTGTAGCCATAATGAGGGTGTGATGCCACACAGGAGGGTTGGTAGGGGTGCTCTGAGGAAGCCTGCTGTCCACCCTCATCCTAATGCTGGTGTGTCATTAGATGCCACTAGACATATGTGTAGGACTGTAGCAGAGACACAGGCACATTCCACCAGGGCCACAGAAGAAATAGTACAACTATGAAATGTCATGCATTCTGATGTGAGTGACTCCCTGAGTCATGTGGGTAACTCCTTGGACAGGATGAATGACACGCTGTATTGGGCAGTACTTGTGATGGAATATCTGTTAGGGGAGGTTGGGCATCCACGTAGCCAGTGAGTTACGAATTCTTTTAGTGTTAGCAGATATGGCCATGCAAGATCCCACTGTGTAGTGACAATACATCCACTACTCCATCAGTGATTGCAGTGTCCACACCTTGATGTGGTAGGCCACAAGGTTATGGTCTTGGAAGTAATTGTGAGGAGAACTCATCCAGCAGACACTACTCACACTCATGTAGCACACTGACATCTTTCTAGAGCCATGGAAGTAGCACTGCAATTCCTAGCAGAGGTGGTTCTCGTGCCCGGGGGAGACAGTGCTGAACTGACTAATCTATCATGCTCAGCTCACACCTACCTGAGAAGCCAGGACACAGTTCTAACACACTGCTTGACCTTGTTCATGCAGACATACACGCATTGAAAAAAGCTGAGATACATAACAATAAGTATCCTTTTCTACGCATTTAAAGTGTTTTTTTATTGTATCTGCTCTATTTTCTGAAAAAAAAACAAAAAAGTAAAAAATATACTTGTTTCCTGCCTTTTTAAGCTAGTATAGTCCAGTTTTCAGGTTAGTGCTGAATTCAGGGCTGTGTTTGCCCATACCTTACTTGGATAAAAGGAAGTTTCTCTGTTCACCTGTGAGAGAGGGGAGCTTTGAGCAGCCTATCTATCCTTGGAGGAGTGGTTTCAGCCCAGAAATTAGTAGCTTATTGGCCATTTTGGGCTAATTTCTATCTTTTTCATTTCCCTGCTATAAAAACTGCATTTGCCCAGTTTTGCGTGCCGGGCAGCACTGGTTAGCTAGGGTATAACTATTCCTGGCTCCACAAAGTCTCCTCTTCAATTTTTCCCTTGGAACTAGACAAACCTTCAACTTAAGCACTTAAGCCATTCATTTCTCAGCCCGGCACTTGCTCAAAACTCATAGCAAGCACTTATAAACCCTAGAACTAGACCCCCTTATACTGTACAGAAGGACTAGGCTCTCTATTCGACCTTACCAGCCATTCAGTAAAACAGTTCACTGTACCTATTCAGGTATGTCCAAAGGGCAGTTTCAGGTGTACTCTCCAGTCCAACTGGTGAATCTGGGCATTTTGAGGCAATGTTACAACTGCCTAAGGTACACAGACAACCCTCTCCACCTACCACCAAACACTAATACATGCGAGAGATGCAATTACACAGTCAAATTGGAGGCTAAACTCTCTCAACCCAAGACTGGATCAGACAGTCAAGAGGAGAAGGGGAAATACTTGCATCACACCACCAGTCTCACATAGACCCATTAAACCAGCACCGGCAAAAAACACACATAAATACACAAAAACCTACTCAGAGGCTCTAAATAAAAATCTGCAAAAGCAACAGAGACCTCTAAAGCAGACATCCAAGCAACCTTCCACCCCCCAACACAAACCATGAAACACATACTTCACAAAACCAGTGTGCCACGCAACCACAGCCCTTAAGGCAAAATAACATACCTAACATACTAGTAATAGGTGACTCTATAGTAAGGCACCCTGATGTCCCGCTCACTAGGCTGAATAAGGAGAAGGTTACTGTTAGCTGCCTGTCGGGTGCCAGGATCCACCACATAACACAAGCACTCAGGTCACTCCAGAACAAGTATAAATACGACTCTGTCATTGTCCATGTTGGTGTGAATGACCTGAGCTGTACCTCCCTGGACTACATGAAAAGAGACATGGATCTGATCATGTAGCCCAGGCCAGTATGACCTTGACCCTGAGTAGCATCCTGCCCTCACCAAGAATGATACCATAGTATAAAGAAAAAATTATCAATTTCAACAATTGGCTAAGTTTCTGGTATCATTCAAAGGGGATCCAGTGTCTGTCTGCCTGGGATGACATGCTCAACAAGCCATGCTGCTTAGCTAGAGACGGCTTGCAACTGTCACCCTTAGGCTTTCGAATACTGGCCAAGGCTCTTGTCTCCCCCATAGTGCCTTTCTTAGGCAAGGCTCAAAAGACAAACCCACCACCGTAAATAGCACAAGTAACAAAAAACTGAGGGTAATGCTACTCAGTGCCAGAAGTCTAAACCTCAAAATGCATGCACTCGAGGCACTCCACAGTATGGAGAAAATTGATATATGTGCAGTAACAGAAACCTGGATTACGGCTCCAGAGAGCACCCCAGCACTACCAGACTACAACTCATACCATACATTTCGGCCACAGAACCCAGACCGAAATACAAAAGGCAGAGGCGTATCCATATTCATCAAAGATACACACAGCTCCAGGTTAGTGGCACAGCACGATGCTTCAGAGATCATCCCAGTGCAACTAACAATGGGAAAAACTGCAATTCAAATTGTAGCTTGCTACAGATCACCCACCATGTCCCAGGACCCCCATTCCGCATTTCTGAAAACACTGGGAAACATAAAGGTCCTACCAAACACCCTAATATTTGGTGATTTCAATTACTCAAACATTAACTGGGAGAACTACTCAAGTACTAACTCCCTTGCCCAACATTTCCTAGAATTTATAAACTCAAATGCCCTGGATTAACTGGTCAATGGACCTGGTCATCACCAACATGGGTGGCCGGTGTTTCACGACAGAGGCCAACCCCTTGCTGGTTAGATCTGACCATAAACAAATCACTTTGGATATCCACATTCTGCCCCCACCCCTGGACAAGGAAACCACCATAAAAAACTTTTCAAAAGCAAACTTCACGTTACTTAAGACTAAGGTGGAAAGTTTCAAAGTCCCCATGCTAAAGGATAACACTGTCCAAGCTGCAAAATCCTTTACTAATGTATTCTATGAGCACCTACAAGAATGCATGGATCGTGCTATCCCAAGCAAAACCAAGACTCACTTCTCCAAGAAAAAGAAACCAGTCTGGTGGACCCCTGCCATAAACAAGCTATAAAATAGAAGGAGGAAACTAGTACAGAAAAGAGTAAAATCCCAAAAAGGGAAGACATCTCTGATCGGTATCAGCAAGAAACTACGATCCCTCATCAAATCATCCAAGGCGAGCTTCGAAAGAAAAATTGCCAAGGATTCCAAAGATAACCACAAGGCATTATTTAGCTATGTCAAAATCTAAGTGGCAATGCTCAGATCTGCTTGGAGTTAGTGCAGAATGGCACAAAATACACTGAACCAACCAATATCACCAACATCCTGGCAGACAGGTTCAGTGCAAGCTTCACACCCCTCTCACCCCCAAAAGGGCCCATAACCATACCAGAAGAATGTAGAGCCCCTGAAATCACAGTCACTCAGGTTAAAACAGCCCTCTCCAAAGCCAAAAACACAGCATCAATGGGACCGGACAGTGTCCCAGGCTGTGTCCTACATGAGCTCAAAGATGAACTAGCCCCTCACCTAAACACACTGTTCAAACTCAGCCTCTCCACAGACTACATACCCATAGAGTGGTGCACAGCAATGGTTATTCCACTCCACAAAGGTGGAGACACAACAGACCCCAGGAACTATCACCCTATAAGCCTGACTAACTTGATCTGCAAGGCTATGGAGCGCATCATCATGGAACTCATTAACAGAGACATTGGGAACCTCCAAACACTGGACCCTACCCAGTTTGGCTTTGTAAAGGGCAGATCATGCCTCCTAAACCTGGTGGACTTCTTTGACACAGTTACTAAGGCTATAGATGAGGGAAAGGTGGTACAAACAGCCTACCTAGACCTCACAAAGGCCTTAAACACCATTCCCCATTCTGGTATTATAGACAAGCTCACCAGCCTGAACATAAACCCTTACATCACAAGATGAGTTGCCAACTGGCTCATGGACAGAACCCACATGGTGAGAGTTGCAGGAACTAGGTCGTCTCTAAACCGGTTACAAGTGGCATTCCCCAGGGCTCAGTCCTAGGACCCCTCCTGTTCGGCAGATACTTCTCAGAGGTATAGGCAAGCACAGGAGGACTATGGCTGACCAAGTTCACAGGCGACTGCAAACTAGGGGCTATAACTGACTCTCTGGATGACACAGACATCCTCCAAAGGGGTCTCACTGAGACAGATACCTGGTGTCAAAATTATGGCCTCAAGCTAAATGCCAAAAAGTGCATAATCATCCCCTTTGGAAAAAACAAAGTACTCACAAACTACCACATTGGTGGTAGTCCCCTAAATACGGAAAATGTAATAAGGGATCTGGGGACCCAAGTAGATAGTAATCTCTCCTTTGATAATCACATTGCCAAAGTGATTAGAAAATCCTTCTATGTGGCCCACCTAATCATAAAAGGGTTTGCATCCAGATCAAAAGAGGTCATTGTGCCCCTCTACTCATCACTCATCAGACCCATCATAGAGTACAATACCCCATTTGGGATGTACTTTACAAGACACCTGCAACAGCTGGAAAGACCACAAAAGTACCTCACCAAGAGGATCACTGGCCTCAAACAAATGCCCTATGCAGCTCGACTGAAGAAACTCCAGCTGTATTCAATTGCATGCCATCTACTCAGAGGTGATCTCTGCCTGACATACAAGGCCATGTCCAACCCAGAATTGATGGACATGCTCCACCTAAAGAAAACCTTATCCCCTCGAGCTATACGCTCTAGGGATCTAAACCTCACCACAACAATAAATAGGATGTGCTGGAGGGATAGATTCCTGTCCCAGAGACTTCCCATGCTTTGGAACAAGATTCCAATCTACATTAGGCAGAGCTCCTCGCTAACACTCTTCAAAAGCAACCTTGATAAGTGGATGGGAAACAGAAAGTTTACCCTGGGGATTACTTCAGTGGCTCTGCTGGACAGAGGCAGGGGGAACTAATCTAAGGTGTGGCAAAAGCCAACACATTCTGGCTAGGCTTATAAATGCCTTTGGGCAGATAGCCTAGTACCTACCTATGAACCTATACCACCCATACCTCTCAACCTCTTAGCACAAACAATTTGGACAAAGCCTCACAGAATGGGGGAACAAAGGCCCAAAAATAGGGACAGATTTTAAAAATTGCTCTTATACACTTAGAAAGTTTCTAGAATAACAGATTCTGTCTTAGCATGCATTTTTCTGAAGGATACAAAGTCTGAAACACAAAGTTATATCATTCTTTAGTGACTTCAATCCTCAAATCATCCCAATGATTAATCAGAAAATCACAAATCTTAGGAGTAATGGACCAAAAATATGAGGCAAAAATCTGGACATTCTGTAAAAATCTGGACAGTTGAGAGGTATGATTACCTCCTCACACACATGAGCAAATCATCTAAACAGTACTGTTGGAGTGCTACACAGCTGTTGTTACTGGCCCAGGACACTATACTCTCAGAGATACTTGTGTTTCTTACTTGCACACACTTACTTCTTTGATGTCAGCCTTGCCCTTGTACTCCCCTCACTCTGTGCAAATATGGATGACTACACCCCTACTCTTTGCACATATTTTTGTGACTTAGGATTGCATATATGCCTAATGATTGCTTATTCACATGCTTACATTTATCGATATTTATTGCAGAAAAAAAGCTGATTTCTTGTTCTGACACATTTGTGAATGATTGCTTCTCTAATTGTTAAACCACATTGGATTTCAGTTAGTATTGTCATTACAGCAGTGGAAGCATTAGGTACGTCAGTCTTGCTTGTTAGTATATTTGTGCAACTGAGAGTATAAGTGACCCATTCCATGTTTTATAGGTGGCAGTCAACTGAAATGCAAAATGAACGCTATTGTTTCTAATCCGTAACTGTATATTGCAAAAATATGACAGTGGAGATATTACTGACATAACTGCACACCTCAGACAAATGGTCTGCTTAGGGGTATATACATATTTCCATATGAGAGTAATCAGTTATATAACTCTTTTTTCTCTTTAGAGGTTCCACACTTACCTTGTCATTACTGCAGGTTAATTAAAGGTCGTGGAATCTGAGAGGCATCAGTTTTGCTATTTGTATGCCCATGGGAACTTAGGCTTTGACCTAGATAGTGATTGCATGTGCTGCCCTTTGCCTCTTAGCCAAAGCCAGGGCATACTGTACGTGCTTCTCCCTGCCAGCACCATCTGCAACTAGTGGTTCTCCTTCAAACTCCTCATCTATACCTGCTGCTGGACCTGTCTATGGTCCTTGAAAGTGTGGTCCTGCCCCTTGCTGCCCTTGCTGAAGCTGCTTCCTGAGAATTATATAATGTAATGTGGTACAGACTGTAAATATTTTGTTAGATGTGCCTGCATCATACTGCAGTGCACCTCTTGATATTTCCAAACACCGGAAGCTTGACTTAAGCAAACCAAACACATGTTCTATGGTATTCCTAGTTTGAGTGTTGGTCTTGTTGTATCCTTGCTCAATGGGATTATGAAAGTTTCTCATGAGTATCACAAGCCAGAGCTCCTGTGCAAAACCTGCATCCTCCACTACATGCCCTTAAGGGATGTCATGCCTAGCAAACCTGGTGTACAGCTCACAAGTGTGCCATATGTGTGTTTGTTTTGGAAACTGTCTGGGATGCCTCCATAGACATTGTAGATGATGCCTTGGGCATTACAGATAACTGAAAGTTCATAGAGTGTTTATAGCATAACTCCTTCCCTGTTCACCAAGTGGGGCATTTATTTCTATTTGTGTAAAGTCTGTGACACAACTAATACATAATGCTGTATATGTTTTTGTTTCCACTGGTATGAGTTCTCCATGATTTCACTAAGGCTTGAGGTCGGAATGGCAGAGGTTGAATATTTCTAAACAGCCTTCTTCTTGGCTGAAATCTGGTACCAGCAGCAGCACCTTGATTTAAAGCTTGTTGCACATACAGCATAATAGTAGCAGCAGAAGCCCCACGTGTGTTTTTTTGTTAGTGGAATCATGCTGCATTCCAAAGAGTGTTAGTGCATGTGGCAAAAGCCTACACTGAGTATACATGATTGCTTTATAGCTTTCTGAATAGCTCTGCCATGTTGAACAGGTTTATTAGCATATACTTTGTCTATTTATGCTTTCATTAGCATATTCTGCTATTTCCCTTTGTTTGATGGCTCTACACATTGTGTAGAGCTCCTTAATGAATACCAAATTGTGGTTATCATGTAACTGTTAATGAATCTGGCCCATGGTGTGCTGTGTGAGAAATAAATCCAAGTAGAATGTCATTTTTTGTAATTCCACTGGTGGGGGGTCCTTCTACAAGCTTAACAGCTGATGAGGAGTAATTGATATTCCTCTGCAGTGATGATTTTGATGGGGAGAATGCCATAGGTGTTAAAATGACTTGAAGAACAGAGGCAGAGTTCATTTTCAAACAAACTTTATGTAACTGTCAAGCAGCTAAAAAAAAACAAATCACTGTAGCAGACAAATACTGTATTACAGACTGTGAGTCTTTTACCTCACCACGAGTTGTGGCTATGAATTACCTGTGCAGTTGGTCTTATGACATCATGATCAGGAAAAATGATCTACATGTACTTAAATTGTCCTGTTTATATAACTCAAAATTCAGGGGGCTCATTGTTTGTGGAACATTAACATTTCTGCTAACCATTACAATGAAGTTGTAAAAATATCCTGGTCTAACAGAGATTGTCAAGCAATTTGCTGTCACGCTAATGAAATTTCCAAACAAAATGTCTACTTGACAAAACAATAAAAGTAAGTGTAACTGTGACCTTCAGTCTAGCAAGCCTTACTTCTCTTATTCTATATTTAGCTAGATGCTCATGCTGCTTGTAGCTAATACGTTGCAAATAATATGTAAATCTAATAAAAATATGCATATCTGTAACCTTTAGTTTAGCAGGTCAAGCAGTTACTTCTCTTGTCTATATTTAACTTGAAGTTCATGCAATAGTTTTGTTTTTCTTCACATAACTGACTCTTGAAAATAATATTTTTTGCTTTGTGCTGTATAATCTGCAGTGAATTTAATCATAAAAATAGGGACTATTCAATTTGGCATAGACATTTGCAGTTTGGACAATCCACCAGGTGTCCAAATCTGGCAGAGCAGGTCAGTATTTTTAATTTGCAGTGGGACATTGGGACAGTTACTCAGTTTGCAGTTGGATGCAATTAGCTCATACCTCTTTGAATATCTTTCCAAAAAGTACATCAGAATTAGATAGCCTTTAAACACACAGAAGCATCACATGGTATGTATCAAGTTCCTTAATGTAACCAGTACTGCTTGATGTGCAGGTATATACATATACATGGGTACTGTAGCATACTGTGTCATTTTTTCACAGGTATGCCATGAACTCTACCATCATTGATAGACTATGGTGCAGGACAAAAAGCTGATGGTGACAGCATACCTCTCAACCTCTTAGAGCAAGAAATATGGAGAAACAAATAATGGGGGCCCAAAAATAGGGACAATGTTTAAATATTGCTCTTACAAACTTAGAAAGTTGATAGAATAACATGTTTTGCATTAGCATGAATTTTCTCAAGGCTATGAAACTGAAATGCCTTTCATTATTTTTTTACTTCAATCCTGAATGATTTGTCAATGATTTGCCAAATAAACACAATTTTATGAGAAGCAGACCAAAAATATAAGACAAAACTCTGGACATTCTGCGAAAATCTGGACAGTTGAGAGATATGACAGCCATGTGGCAGTCACCAGTGATGCCGTTATTCACAGTCACATGGCACAGCCTGTGAACAAGGGCACACAGTCTCAAAGTGTACTGGCAAGGTCTCCAGACCCATAGTGGGTTTATGATAACAAAAGGGCCAATGCAGGTCCACAGGTTCTGCAGCATGAGGACGCACCTTTACCAGATGAGATGGAATGTCCACAAAGCCCGAGTTCTCTCTCAGAATCATATATGAAATCTCTTGACGAGAACAGGACAGTGCTGAAAGTTGGAATACCCACCATATAGTCTGTCCACAGAGGTGGCTCAAAGGACATATAAGGCATTGTCTGCACAGTAGCAAATGTGTCTGGACAATGTCCAGGCACAGGCTACAGCAACTGAGAGTCAGGTACAGAGGGAGAGATTGTAGCAAGATATACATTAGTTATTTACCAAGATATGGAGCTGGTGGAGGCCACGGACAATGCCATGATGACCCTCCTACTGAGCTTAGTTGCTCACACAATATCCTTATCAGCCTCTGTCAGTGCATTTAGGAGAACTTGCCAGACACTCATGGCAGACACAAGTGAGGCAGAGGAGACCATGATGGATATGCAGCACAGGCAACTCAGTCATCTTCAGCATCCATGAATGTGGAAACCTCCTTGAGTCAGCATACTGGACATCATTAGACTGCTGCATCATGTGGAAAGACCTCACAATCTAGGTCCCTCTCACACAGTACTGGATGATCATTAACAAGAGCCTCAGCAATATCAGATAGGTCACATCACCACATAAACAATGTCAAGATCTAGTGACATCATCCTTTCCCATACCCATGGAGAATTCCCAACCCTTTCATTATCGGATATTGTATGAGGCAGTCCAAGAGTTGGCTGCACACACCCATGGCCTACATGTTCCAATCCCTCTAGCCAGAGAAACCATCAATAAAGCAGGGCAATTGGAGAGGGTAAAAAACAAAACATGAAAGACTACAAAACATTCTGTACAGGACAAACAAAAAACATATTTATGTATCAGGAGGACGGTATTTATTTATTCATTTTTTTTTATATTTGTTAACTAGGATAGTCTGACTGGGTCACATAACCCGTTTTCAGCAGAGGCCCAGGGATAAAAGTCCACATTCAAACATTTAGGTACATATAAACAGATGTTTGAGAAGACTTTACATAATACATTGCAGACAAGTTAAAGTTAAGAGCAAAGATGCACATGTGCTTAGTGTTTTGTTTAACTTCTAAAACATTACTATGTATTGACAATAGATTACTTGAGAAGAAAATAGTTAAAGTACTTAGCAGTATATTAATCATGAAAATAGGCTTACACTAGACCATAAAAGTAGCATAAATATTTGTAGGTTTCCAACATATTCGGGGGGTAGAAAAGACTGAAGAAGAATAAGGGGGGGTGGGTAGAGGAAACAGTAGAGAAAGAAAGAAAGAAAACAAGAAAGAAAGAAAGAAAAATATAGTTTCCCATGGAGTTAAACCATCTTTTCACAAGTGAAGAAGAGTAAAATCAGACTGATGCATACAATGCCATCACATGCAGGGGTACAACCACAAAAATAAACACCACCACATTTGTGATGAGGGTACATCTGCATGTAAGATTAATTATATGTCATCAAACATGCCCTGTTTCACAATGCTACCTACAGTTCAGGTCCTCTATCTAGTGTGCCTAGCACTTATAGGTTCATAGTTAAGTGCTAAGTGAACTGACTCTGGGGGCCATTTTAAACCTAGCCAATTTCCCTTTTTGTGCTTGAAATAGCCTATCCCATTTGGTAACAGAGTGGCCTTAGATCCAACACAAACTGTTAGAAGCCATGTCAATGAGCCCAATGGTAATAAGAACCAAAATAAAACACAAAACCACCAGATCTCAACACCAGTAAAAATAATAAAAAGGTTTATTTAATCTCAGTCAAAGCTTTAAGGAATGCTCCCTTTCTCAATGTGAATCTGCGATTTCGGACTCCCGCAAGTTTTGTGTGCTATTAAATAAACCATTTTATTATTTTTACTGGTGTGGAGCTCAAGTGGTTTTGTGTTTTCTATAGATTGGCCTTACCCATTCCATGGTTGATGATTATATATTAACCCTAATGAGCTTAACTGGGATCATACCATAGGTAATTTGAGGGAACCCACACATGGGATCAAGCATTTAGGAGTTGCCTCTTTCCAAATGTAGTACAGTAAAACTTATATCTTTGTCCTAGGACCTCTGTGCAAATGATGATGGCTGTGACCATAGCAAGTATATATTTATATATGGTGAGCAGAAGAATGTCTGATGAACCGCATGAGCCACACATGTGCTGAAAACATAGCTTGTAGTTTGTCAAAGTTTTATCTTTGAGACTTTGTGACTTACCAATGTCCCATAGTATTCATGAAAACCCATAATTGTGGACTAGATACTACCATTTCGCCTTCTCTGCCATGTAACATGCACATCCCTGTCGGAGAGTGTGCCAAGTGCTGCTGTCATTTGGCTGTCATTGCTTTTGTGACTGCTGCAGGTTTCAGGTGGTACATGAGAGGGAGCTGTATGACTAGGTGAGGGTCCCGCTGGTGGTGCCACTGATCGACTGGACTGACACAGAAGTATATTGTGCAGAATGCATCACAGAGTAAACTTTCTGCATGCAGGGTCATACTGAAGATTCTCCAAAATTTGTCCAGGCAATGGAAATGAGCTTTAAGCAGGCCAAATATTCACTCAATGACTATGGCATTGTAACATTCCTCTGCAGTTCCTTTGGGCTCTGAACTGTTGTCATAAGTCAAGGTTTGTGTGTGCAGCCTGCACTATTTGAAAAATATAAGGCAGAGTGGGCACATGGAGATATATTAGTATGCATTACACTTTTCTCATTGTTGTACAGCTACCTGTGGCGGAGTTTGGTTAGTTATAACCAATAACTAATGAATCTGGCAGTCTGGCAATAAATGCACTAAAAAAGCAATAAATGCAATGTTAAAACATCAAATCAAGTGAACTCCATGGATGAGAACATAAAACTTATTAACTTATTGACTTTTCAATATGAACATAAGCATAAAACAATATAAAATACAATCGGTAAGCGCTTTCACAGTCATAAGACTGCTTCTTCAGACCTAACAATAGAACCACATTACCATTGATTTAAACCCAAATGGACCAATTAACATGCATAACAATGCTGTGATTAGTCTAGTGATTTATTGGAAGTGTATGATGATTCGTCCATTTGGGATTAAATAGATGGTAATGTGGTTTTATTGTTAGGTCTGAAGAAGCAGTCTTATGACTGTGAAAGCACTTACCAATTGTGTTTTTTATTGTTTTATACTTATATTCATATTAAAAAGTCAATAAGTTAATGTTTTATGTTCTCAGCCATGGAGTTCACCTGATTTGATTAATTTTGTGAGCTATGCAGCATTTGCCTACTGTGAGTCTATGTAGTAATCCATTCATGCAGGAAATGGTGGTAGAGTGAACTTGTGTGCCACTACCAGGATGTTGAGCTGAGACACTAGTGATACAGCCACATGCATCACACACTACTTGGCAATTGATAGAATGGTAGACTTTCATGTTACAGTGCATTTTTAGTCTATTAAACTTTAAGTTATTTCTTTGTGAAATGAAGTTCTACTTTGTCCATGGATTGGTTGGTTTCCTATGAAAGTCTGCATTGTTTTCCATGAAGGTTGCTCCTCATAGTTTGTTTTTTTACAGTTTCAGTTATAGTACCTTGCTGCCATGGATATGGTGGGTCCCTAATAGTCACACAGGTGTAAACTATAACAGCAACCACCACAGGGAAGTATACCAGATTAAAAAGCATTTACGGCTGTAGGTCTTTTCTGTGATGTCTATAGGAAATAGATATGTTCATCCACATAGGCTAGAATAAAACTGAGAAACTGCTACAGTAACCTGGAGGCAGAAGCCTGTAAGATACCTAATGTATCCCTAGATTTTCTCTTGAAGATCCCTGTAACAAATATAGTGAGATTTCTATATACACAGGTAATTACAGAGCTAATAATAATAATCCTATTTGTTAACCAGGTAGGCCCACTGGACGCGCAGCCCCTTTACAGGGGCATCCCAGGAGCAATGTCTGGTTAAGTGACTTGTTCAGGATCACAAAATAGTCTAACACAGGCTGAGGGAATCAAACTTTGTACCACAGGAACTACAGCTTGCAACCTTAACCTCTGCACCAACTGCCAGAAATAGGTCATATATGCTTTCCATTAGTTCCAGTTTATGGGCCATACCTGTTTAACAAAGCCCATTTTATGTCCCTGTATACATGAAAGTGGTCAAGAAGTTCCTGCTATTCAAAACAGTAGCGAGTTAATCTTTGTTGATAATTCCTACTCCTTAGGCACTGTGGGCCACCAAGTGCACCAGGTTGCAGTTCCAGTGCAAGAAGAGCTTCATAGTAGAAAATTGCAAAACTAGCTGTTACCTTTATGTAGAACAGAGGCACAGTGGATAGAGTTTGTCATTTCACAGCAAAAGGTTCCAGGGTTCGATTCTCAGCTCAGATGCCTTCTGTGCATGGTCTGCATATCATCCCTGTGTTCGCGTGGGTTTCCTCCCTCATCCAAAGACATGCAGTAAGTGGACTGACCACTCGAAATTCACGATAGGTGTGATTGTGAGTGCAGGTGTGTGGTGTGGAAGAACTACCATGGCAGGGCTAGCCACCCGGCAGTGTACACCTTGGCTCTGGATGATTGTCACTGTTGAAGTAACACTCTGAACCCATATGCAAAAATGGGAAAAAGGGGTTATGGATGGAAGGATGGCACTATTACTTTATATGTTCATAGGTTGGTACTGAGCTATCTGCCCGAAGGCATATATTAGCCCAGCCACGTTGTGCGGTATTCACCGCCCCTTTAGTAGTTCCCTAGACCCTTGTACTAGCAGCTAGTACCCTTAACCCCTATCTAGTAGTGCTGTTGGTGTGATCCCCGGTGTGAACTTTCTGTTACCCATCCACTCATCAAGGTTCCTCTTGAAAAGTGATAGTGAGGGGCTCTGTCTTATGTAGATCGGGACCCTGTTCCATAGTAAGAGAAGTCTCTGTGAAGGGAATCTACCCCTCCAGCATGTTCTATTCATTGTTGTGTTGAGGTTTATATCCCTAGAGCATCTAGCTCGAGTAGATTTGGTTTTGCTAAGATGGAGCATGTTCAACAATTCTGGGTTGGACATGGCTCTGTACGTTAGACAGAGATCGCCTCTGAGAAAGCGGTATGCAACAGAGAACAGTCTTAGCTTTTTCAATCGTGCTGCATAGGGCAACTGTTTGAGGCCAGTAATTCTCTTGGTTAGGTAACTCGGTGGTCTCTTGCAGCTGCTGGAGATGTCTAGCCAGGTACATTCCAATTGGTGCATTGTACTCAATAATGGGCCTGATGAGGGAAGAATAGAGGGGCACCATTACATCCTTAGATCTTGATGCGAACCCTTTCATGATCAGATTGGTCACATAGAAGGATTTTCTAAACACTTTGGCAACATGGTTATCAAAGGAAAGCTGGCTATCTACTTGGGTCCCTAGATCCCTTATTTCTTCTTCAGATTTCAGGGGATTACCTCCTATGTTGTAGTTTGCGGGTACTCTGTTTTTTCCAAAGGGGATTACTACGCATTTTTTTGCATTTAGCTTGAGACCATGGCTTTGACACTATGCATCAGTCTCATTTAGGCCCTTCTGGAGGATCTCCATGTCGGCCAGAGACTCTATTATAGCACCCAGTTTGCAGTCGTCCGCAAACTTAGTCAGCCACATCCCTTCCGTGCTTGCCTGTACTTCTGAGAAGTATATGCCAAACAGGAGGGGCCCCAGGACAGAGCCCTGAGGCACACCACTCATTACTGGTCTGGATTTGGACATAGATCCCGCTACTCTGACTTTATGGGATCTGTCTGAGAGCCAGTTTGCGATCCATCTTGTGACGTAAGGGTTTATGCCCAGGCTGGTGAGCTTATCAATAATACCCGAATGGGGAATGGTGTCAAATGCTTTAGCAAGGTCAAGCATCTTTCCCAGCTGCTAAGGCGCTGGAAATGGTGGTGGCTGCCTTCCTATAACATATGCATGCAACATGTAATTGTATAGCATCCTGCAATTCTGAATTGCAAAAGGCAGGAAATGTGCTCCATTAGGAAATCATCAGCATATCATTTGCATGCATTCTGTCATTTAAATGTCATTATGCACTCATTTACATATGACTTTTTCCTGTAACTTTTGGAGAGTCACACACATCTCCAGCAATGTAATGCAAATCTCACTGCTTGCTTGCGTCTGCAACTTGTGCAAACGCACACTCAGCACATGCACAACTATGAATACTGCTCACACTCTAATCTCTCTAATCATCAATTTGCTCACACTTTTAACTCCGCTGCCTCATCTTCTACTCTCTTCAAATGGAAGTACATCCTTGCCTCCATGTTTTTCTATAAATACTTCAACATGTTACTTTTTGATCTTCCTCCTCTTCCTCTTCTACTTTTCTTTGACACCATGGTCTTATTTCATTTAAATCAGTCCCTTCCAATTACACAAAAAGATATTTAAACAGACTTCGTATCCCTAATTCAATGGATGCTACTTCTAAACCTAAACCGATACTCTTCAGTACCACTAGTTCGAAAAATACTTCACTCTTAGACCACAATAAGACTCTGATGTAAAATATCAATTATATTAAATATCTGGGAATCTGGCTAGGTCTCTTGCTTACCTTCAGTCTACACCTAGACAATTCTAACAAACCTAGAGCTAAAATCACAAAACAGTTGCAGTAATACTAATCAAAATCTAATAATAAAAAATATAAATAAAAGTAAAACTACTCAAAACCAATGGGTCAAAAATGACAATGTGGAGTAGTTAGGCAGATGAGCGCTTTATTGAATAATGAACAGAATAGCAATTTAAAACATTTATAAACTGCTGTTGTATAAACCTGCATAAAACTGGTATGAACTGGTACATGATTTTATAGGTGACATCATGGATTCTTGTAAATTGCTTGCATGCAAACAATATCCCTATTACTTTTATAAAAAAAATTGTAATTCTGTAATACCAACATGATTTGGATGCACGTTAGTGACTTACATTTATCGTTGATTTTTTAAAAACACAGAATATCTTATTAAATTGTGTAACTTTATTCTATATTTATAACAACATATTGTTCAGTTGAATATAGTAAATATAATAATATTAAACTCTCGTTCACTGCAAAGAATTCAGCTAGAAACGAGGCTCGAACTTCATGGGGTAGAGACGAGCCAGTAGGCTAAGGCCAGAGCGCTGATAGGTGGGTTGCTACTGTAGTTTATAGTTGGTTGGTTAAAGTGGACTGGAGGGAGGGGGGTTTACTTTGTGTGCATGGGTGCATTAATCGAATGTTGGACAAGGAGTTACTAGGTAAAGGAGGGAACCTGATTGGAGGAGGGCGGATTGTCCTCTGCCTAACGGCTCGAGTCGACTACCTATACCTGTAGTGAGTCCCTATTGGTCAGTTAGATCAGGCTCCGAGTGACTAATGGTAACTAATTTGCCATCCATGAGGGGAAAGGAGATTGGTCGGTGTAATTCGCGCCATAGATGAGAAGGGCCTATGGAAGAGTTATGTCCCATTCCAAAATTCTAGGAGGTGCCACCTCCTTTTCGATATGTAGGAGAAGCTGATAGGAGTGTGATGATAACTAAGGGATAGGTGGATGCCTTCCCGCCATACTCGTAGATGGGCCAATAGAACAAGTCTGATGTATTTGCCAATAATAGGTTATACCCCTTAGCCTAGGGGTGGGTTGATTGGTGGAGAAATGCCCGCCAGCAGGAAGAAAATGCCAATAGGAGAGGTTGTCGTGTAGGGGCGTATATAAACCACGCCCTTCCTTGTCATGGGCTGCTATTGACATCAGCCTAAATCGTAGTTGAACAATATGGAGTTGATTGATGTAAATGGGGCGAAGAGGGTGTGGCCGGCGCTCAGAAGAGCTGACTGGGTATTAGTCAGTCACCCCCCCCCCCACAATCCCTTGGAGGAAGTAAGAATCTTAGTGGAAGAAGGACCCATTATTTATTATCAATATTCCCTGTGTTAACTTATGCTTTAATGTCCTTTTTTTCCCCCCTTGTCTACCGAATCCTTGTATTCACCATTATGAATCTTACTGACCCCCTAAGAAGTGTATTTTAGAGTTTATTAGATCAACATGAAGGAACCGGATGATTATGATTAACAGCCATTTACGATTAATACACACTGTTTATTGATTTAATTTAATCACATATTTATTTATTATCAGGGGGACTGATAGTATATATCAATGGGAATGTACTGAGCTAAGCCGATAGAATAAAAGGAAATGAATTGTGTAGCCTAACTATAGAGTTTGTTCTATAAGGCCAAAGGGAATCAAGGGGTACAAAGGGGAGGAATAGAGGTTAGTTAGTCTTAATCACGTCGGTTAGTCCTAAGGAGAACTGTACTCAAACGGCCCTTGCCTTAAAGTGAAGTCGAAAGTGAACTTACCATGTGTCTAGGCTTGGCCTGTGGCATACTATGAGCTGGTATTATGAAGTCCGAGTTACAGTCCAATCCAAATATAGATACAGGTTAACATACAACGAATGGTCCAACTTCTATAGTGTGGAAATTAAAGAAGATAAATGTATTAAAGTTTTTACAATGGTTAGTCCTTATGTTATATATGTTATACTTTCTTCGCTTTACCTGAAGATACGGTCACCACATGGCCATGTTTGGCCTGTTGTGAGCTTAGGGTTAGAGTTGGGTGATCGATTTAGGTGGCTGATTAAGAAGCTAGTTAAATCGTTAATCAATAATTGAATAGAAAAAATAATAAATATAAATGAAATGGTGTGAGTTTTAAAACAGGAAGACGGAGTTAGACAAAAAAAAACGAGGTTAGAAAAGAAATTATACTGAACGGCCATTAAGCCTGTTGTTAGGAGAGCCTACCTTTTATAGTTTTTTGGCTGATAAATTATCGACTATTGGCTTAATTTTTACCTTAAATATTTATGTATAAATGTCAGTTTGAAATAAAAGGAAATAATAGGAAGACGTTATACTGACGTTATACTGTTATGCTGTTACACTACAGATCAATTCTGATCCTGGGTATCTAAATGCCATGGTTGACACAAAAAAATTTGTTTCCCAACATTAGTTGACATTAATTCAAGTTAGTTCCTGCTCAGGGTGGGATTGGTGACCGTGGATGGAATATAGTTCTTCGGATAAACCAACTAATAGCCCAAACAATATAATTGATGAGAAAAATAAAATAATAAGCCATATAAACCATATAAAAATGTATAAGGCATATAACAATCATATAATATATATATAAAAAATCTGGTATCAGCATACTGTACCATAAAATACCAAATTACTGTCAGAAAAAAAAAAAAGACAAGCTTTATACCAAGCAACACAAATTCATGAATCAGAATCCTCCTGAGAATGGCCAACGGGAGAGGCTGGGAGGAAACTTTCATGACCTTTGTTGCTCTGTACTAGTCCCTTAAATCCGTTGTTGATTTTTATCCAATTTGAGAGGTAGTGTGCTTTTCTGCATGCATGCGTGTCAGCATTCGAAAAAATATAGGTTGATTCCATGCAAGCCTGAAAGCGAATCTGAAATATCCATTGTTATCTATAAAGAAACTTTCCATGTTATGCGGTCATTGTGGTATGGTATGTTAAGCCAGAAACCAAAAGACCAATGAACAAACAATCCCACACAGCAGTGAACAACCTTTAGGGTATGCAAACAGGAAAAATGAGGATTAGACATAATTGATATGTTTCAACTAGAATAACATTGAGTTTACATTGGTGCCTTTGTTAATCCATTTTCAGTGAATTGCATGCAATCCAGTCTAAAACATAATTATTAAAATGTGAAATAGATATCGTAGTATGAAAACATGAATTGAACTTATGGGAACACATAACTAGGGTAAAATTCATGATATACTGGATATACTAAGGGTACATATCTGTCACATGATGTTTGAGCATATATAATACAGTACAGAACAGTGAAATACTACTTTGAAATATTGAGAAGGTTCAAGTAAGGTTGAATTCAAAATATAAAATATATACACACACACACGCACATATATATATATATATATATATATATATATATATATATATATATATATGACCGCGGCGGTGGTGCTGCGGTAGCGTTGTCGCCTCCCAGTTAGACATTGCCCGTGCGATTCTCAGTTAGAGCTTCTTCTGTGTGGTGACATGCGTGAATGGGTGTTCCTTCATTGAAGGTTGTGCGTTAGGCCCGGCAAGCCAGCACGTAAAACTCTACTGCCAATCATTAGTGGACCGGAGTTCCGCTGTGGTGACCCCTAACCGGAAAAAGCCGAAAAGACTAAGACATATATATATATATATATATATATATATATATATATATATATATATAAAATATATGACTAAGTTCTAGGTTTGTTATAATTGTCTAAGTTCTGACATGTGCCCCAGGGAACATTGATTACCAAGGGCGCTCCACCTGGTTCAACTACGCTTGCATTAACTATTTTTTTGTGTTTGGTTCTGACCCTAAGTACCACTTAAGGTATTATGCACCAAGAACCCCAAGATCACATCTACTTCCAAGCATTTTGAACAACACCAAGCTTTCCTCAATGAAATCATGACTTCTCTGCTGTTAAATCTCCTCACAGCTCCAGAACTGGACAGCTTTCAATCACACAGGATTAACTCCTCCATCGAACCAAATGGTACCGGAGACATCGAACAGAGACTGAAAAGCTACAAAAGCCTACGATGGGAAGGACTTTATTTAAGAAAATGCCTGAAATTAAATGTTATAACTAAAGGACTGAGACTGTACAAAAGGCTAAACACCAGAAATATAGATAACAATATCCTCGCCGAATGGCAAAGTATCCTTAACGACTTGAGCCTAAAGTTGATGGAACTACTAGTAAGGCGCAATCTTAAACTCCAGAAACAACAGGCACCATAGATTGATAGTATGATCACTAACATTGCTACCAGAAGCCTCACCAAGCTACAAGAATTTGTGGCTAAAATAAACAACTTTGAAAGCAAGTTAAGACAAAAGAAACAAAACAAATTAACCAGGGACATAAAACTTGCAAAATCTAGCACAATATCAAGAATGCCTAGCAACAATGGGCGCACTCCTAACCCGGTGGTTTCAGAAACCCTGGAAACCCTTGCTTGACAAGCTCCATATCCCCAGGTGCAACAAACTACCAAAAGCCCGGGTCGAGATGCAACCCTACACGAGTGACAGGCAATGTCTCCCCCACCGGACAACAAAATGTCAAAAAACACAATACCTCCATGCCAAGTCCAACAAGGAATTACACCTCCAACTGACCTGAACACTGGAAAGCTGAACAGCAAAACCAATACCAAACAGGTTTTTCAGGTGAGCCCAGTCTCCCCAAGACTGGACCTCCCAACTACTGGAACAGAAACAGGGACAGACTAGCAGTACAGCTCACCGGTCCCCACCAAACCAACACATATCAGAGAACTACAACAGGAGACTGAGGAGACTACTCAAGAGAAACCACTGGAGCAACCCCCCTGCAACAAGATTTTGAACCACTCCAAAAAAAACCTAACGTGAAATCAACCTACTGGAGAAAGGGCTTACCTTCATCCCTGTGAAAAGAAGTGAAATCGCACAAACACTAACTGACCTAAAGCTATTCATCAGGAAATTGAACCTAAAAGTATTCTTCGCGGACACCCCAAGACCAAATCACACAAAAGTACAATGGAAGAAACCAAGCAATTTCTGTGACTCCCTCATCCCACCACTCAAGCTTTTGAAGCCAAATGCAAGGCGGACATTAGAAAAATCCTTAACACCCCCCCCCCCCAAAAGAAAATATTACAGCCTAAGACCTGAAGAATCTAAAGCACTGAAAAATCTATGCAGAGACCTGATAAGGAGGATAATGAAAGCGGATGGGGGGGAGGCAGTATCCTGGTAACAGACACAAAGGCGTATAAGTCCAAAATTAACAGTATGTTAAGCAACAACATTTTCTATGAAAAATGCGACATATACCAGGTGAAAGCTGCCTATGAAAATATACTGCTGGAATTCCAAGATCTGAATAATGAGAGGCTTATCAGCGAAAGAATGCTAGAGTTTCACAGTGTTAAACCCAAGGGCCCCTTATTTCTTCAGGATCCTAAAGCTGCATAAGAACATCCTGGAACCCCTCCATTGTGCAGTTATTGCTAGCGGGGGGACCATCACTGAAACACTCTCGATTTTTCTGGAAGTCACAATCAGACCCCTTGCAGAAAAGAATGAAATCTTCATACTAGACACAGGGGACCTGTCGAAGAAGATGAAGAATATCAGGGTACAGGAGGATGCCTGGCTAGTCACAATCAACGTGGAAGCACTTTAAACTGTGCTTCCACACAATTACTGCATTAGTTCAGTTTCTGAAGCACTGAATGAAAACGGTACCGGTAGCGCCAGGGAAATCAACGGAAAATTGTTAAAGATCCTGCTGGAAAATAACTATTTCAAGTTTAACCAGGACTTCTACTGACAGAAAAAAAGGGATAGCCATGGGAGCATCCACGGCACCTAGCCTGGCCAACACCGCCCTAGGTAAGTGGGAGAAAGAGCATGTGTATAATTCCCCCTTTTTTAAGTTCATGGCATGTTCCTATTGTTATATCGACCATATACTATTTGTCTGGAACGGTTCAGAAGAAGAGCTCCTAAGGTTCTATGACCACATAGACAAATCAAATGATTTTCTGAAATTTACAACCTCACACGACAGAAATAGAGCAGTGTTTCTTGACCTCAAAATCACCAAGAGGGCTGACTGGCTTTCTAACAACTTATATAGAAAACCTACAAGGGTAAATCTTCTATTGCACCAACAAAGCATGCACCCACTGATCACAAAGAAAAATGTGGTCAAGTCCCAGGGGATACGGATGGCAAGAGTCTCAAGAGAGACCACTGATTTCACCAAAAAAACTCCTAGACCTGGAGAAAAACTTCCTTGCTCGGGGATACAGTGGGACCTTTATTAGCAATATCTTGGAACCCATTGCCCAAGCATGGATACAAGGCCCAGACAAGCCACAGAATCTGGTGCATCCCGACTGGCAGAGGAACAAGAAAAGCAAGAACAGCGACAACAACTTCGAGCTCTCCATGACATTAAGTTACTCATTCGACTACTATGAAATAACGAAAGCAATTGGTAATAACTGGGTTATTTTGAGAAAAAACCCGACCCTCAATAAACTGATCCCTGAAAAAACATCCTTCAACATCAGAAGGAATAAAAACCTCAGGGACCAACTGGAACAAGCCTCTTGAGTCTCCCTAGTAGAATCAGAAACCAGACAAGGCGCCTACAGCTGCGGCCCACCTAATTGCTCGTATTGTCACTTAATGAGCAACAAGTCTCATTTCACCTGCCCCAATACAAACAGGACCTACCATAGCAAAATTCTTGAAAATTGCATGACAAAGGGGGTCATTTACCGGGCCCAATGTAACCTTTGCACAGCATTTTGTGTGGGTAAGACAATCAACAGACTGAAAACCAGGATTGCAAGGCACCTAACAAAGGTAAAACAAAATTGCCCACTTAACGCCTTGGCAAAACACAACATTTCTGCACCAGGACACTCGGAGTTTAAGTTTCATATTCTAGAAATACTTCAATTCGAGGAGCTTCTCGGAAGCTACAATGACAAGCTTGGAAAGAAAGAGCTGGAGTGGCAATTGAGACTGGAAGAGAACAAACTTCCAGGTCTAAACACTACACTACACTACTAATAACCCAGCTTCTCATATTAACCTCTACGGCTTTAGTCAAATAATAAACACCCCTACTAGGATCAATAAATCTAACAACAAAGAAAGCATTCTAGATTGGATACTCATTAACAAACCTCTACTTAAATATCAGTCTGGAACAGTACCTGATGACTTTAGTGATCACAATCTAACCTTTATTATTAGACAAAGAAATGCCTCTAACAATACACCTATCTATAGGACCCTACGTAATCTCAAATGTTTCAACCCTATTCAATTTAGAACTGAACTAAAGGCCTGCAATTGGAACCCACTAAAGACACTTCCTCTTGAAGAAGCTGTGCTATACTTCAACACCACATTCCTAACTATTCTAGATAATCATGCACCATCACGCTCCATCCGAATTAAATCTAAACCTGCCCCCTGGCTATCAAAAGATACAAGACAAAAAATGTTACTCAGAAACAAAGCTTGGAAAAAATGGCGAGCTAGCAAATCTTGCGTAGACCAACAGATCTTTAGACATCTAAGAAACTGTACCAAAAAAGCTATTTTCTCTGATAAAAGAAGTTATTATAGTAATCTCCAGCAAGCTAATCACAATAACCCTCAAATATTCTGGTCAACCCTAAACAGGCTTCTACACCCTGGACAGGCTACCACTCCATCCCCTACCAGATCTGAAAAGAATTCCACCCTTGATAAGGCCAATACTTTCAACTCTTTTTTTTATTGACACTATTAATTCTTTGGCCTCGCACCTCTCTAGTGATAACACTAGTATCCCCGACCCTGCATCCTCCAAACTACCAACCTTTAGGCTACAACCCATCTCCACTGCCTTTATACAAAAATGTATTCACAAACTCAAACCATGCACCCCCTCAGCTGATCAACTCCCATCTGAATTCCTTCAAAAAGCAGCCTCTGAAATTGCCTATCCCATATCTATTCTCATTAACAGAACTGTAAATGAAGAAACCATACCTGACATCTGGAAAATCTCTCACATCATACCCTTACACAAAGGAGGTAACTCCTATGAATACTCCAATTATAGGCCCATAGCTCTCTTGTCCCCACTAGCAAAAATCATGGAAAAATGTGTTCATTATCAGTTAATGGACCACCTAATAACAAACAACATTCTCACGCCCTGTCAACATGGCTTTAGGCCTTTTCATAGCACAACCACCACTCTCCTCACCTTTACAGACCTTATTAACAAGAATCGTAATAATAACATCCTGTCTTCAGCTCTCTTCATTGACCTGTCTAAAGCCTTTGATATGGTCAACCACTCCATTCTCTTAAAAATTCTTGAATCTCTCTCCTTAGAATCTAAGGCTGTCCACTGGTTTAGTTCCTATCTTACAAACAGGAAACAAGCCATTCTCTGGGATAACAAACTCTCATCCCTTCTCCCTATCTCACTTGGGGTCCCCCAAGTCTCTATTCTTGGACCACTTCTTTTCTCCCTCTTTATAAATGACTTACAAACAGCTATTCCCCAGGCTACTTGTATACAATACGCTGGATGATTCCACATTAATTTGCTCTGCTAAATCCATCTCTGAACTGCAAATTAATACTCAAGCTGTTTTCTCTAAAGTTGAAACTTGGTTCTCAAAACGCTGCCTACTCCTAAACGCTAAAAAAAACAAACTCTTACTCTTTAAGCCCACTACCAAATCCCCTACATTAGACATTACTATCCTATCTAACAATGGAACTATTATATCACCTGACCCTAATACCAAACTGCTAGGTGTAACGATTGACAACAACCTTACCTTTGATTGTCATATCAATAATACCATTAAATCTGTAAACAGGAAACTCGGCTCTCTCTATAGAATTAAAACTTTCTTAACCTCCCAAGCCAAAGCTACTCTTGCCCACTCTCATCTTATTTCTACTCTTCTCTACGCCTCACCAATCTATACCAACCTCAAGAAAAATAATCTCTCTAAACTATCTTCCACGTACAATAATATAGCTAGATTTGTTACTGGTAAACCCTTCAGAACTCACCACTGTCTGAATCTGCAGCAACTTAACTGGCTTGAACTGTCAAACATGTTGCTTCTTTCCCAACTGACATTTGTCCAAAGAGCATTCTACCAACCTCACAACACACCTATACTCTCCAACCTCTTAACCCCCTACTCTAATCTGAACTCCTCCGCTCAGCAAGTAAGCTGCTAGTTACCTTAACCAAATCTAATAACCTAGCAGGTGATTCCCTTTTCTCTAATACTATTGGAAAACACTGGAATCAACTGCCTACTGAACTTACTTCCATTGCATCTACTGTTCTGTTTAAACAAAAACTCAGAATTTACCTTAAAAGCCACTGGATGTGTCCCTGCTCTAATCCTGACTAAAGTAATATGCTTCAATTAATCCGTCTTTCTCTCCCTACTCTTCTCTCCCTCCTGCTTCCTCCCTTACCTTTCTTTCTCTACCTCTTTAAACTCCTCCTCTTCATCTTTCCTCCTTATGGCTACGAATCTCTTTCCAACAAGTATTTGTTTATATCTGCTCTCTCTCTATTGCTGCTTCTCTTTCCTTGATCTTACACTCTCTCTTCTTGGTATTAAAACATGTTAGTATGTTCATCATGATATTACTTATTCCCTAGGAAGTTAATTGTCCTTTCCTTTCTTTTGATAACTTTCTTTCATTTCTCTTTCCCTTCTCTTACACTTTCTTTTCTTGGTTTTAGAAATAAGTAATAATGTTTATTATGATATTTATGCTTATAATGTATTGCCCTTTGTTTAAATGTGGAGCTTTTCTCCCCGGGCCTCTGCTGAAAATGGAAATATATCCAGTTGGACTAGCCCGGTCAACAAATGTAAAATAAAAATAAAATAAATCTCAATCACCAGCATACTGAACTTAAGAAAAATCCACCACCATGCTTACTATTAACCCTGAACCTATTGATTCACCTGTACAGTCCTTGAAATGTGGATACAATAGTTTGGTTTCAGCTGAATAAATCATTTATCAGTCTCTTCTGACTCTGCATGATTGTGGTTCCTTTTGCTCCATTTATTGGACTCTGGGTGAGTGGGCTTCACTACAATCCATTTACCCATCCTTTTATTCATTCTTAGAGTTATTTATGTAATTATTTTTTGAGACTGTATATAGGCAGATCTGATGAAGCTAAGCAGTGAAAGTGCAGGAACATAGTATTTCCTAGTCGAAACTCGGGCATATAGCCGGAGGGTTACTTTTCTTTCATCTTGCATTTTGTGTTATCACTATTTCTCTACAACATTTCAACATATATGCTTAGATCTATGCTCAGTCATATTATATATATATATATATATATATATATATATATATATATATATATATATATTTTATATTTTTATATTTTGAATTCAACCTTACCTGACCTTTCTCAATATTTCTAAATAGTATTTCACTGTTCTGTACTGTATTATATATGCTCAAACATCATGTGACAGATATGCACCCTTAGTATATCCAGTATATGCTGAATTTTACCCTAGTTATGTGTTCCCATAAGTTCAATTCATGTTTTCATACAACGATATCTATTTCACATTTTAATAATTATGTTTTAGACTGGACTGCACGCAATTCACTGAAAATGGATTAACCAAGGCACCAATGTAAACTCAATGTTATTCTAGTTGAAACATATCAATTATGTCTAATCTTCATTTTTCCTGTTTGTATACCCTAAAGGTTGTTTACTGCTGTGTGGGATTGTTTGTTCATTGGTCTTTTGGTTTCTGGCTTAACATACCATACCACAATGACTGCTTAACATGGAAATTTTCTTTATAGATAACAGTGGATCTTTTAGATTCACTTTCAGGCTTGCATGGAGTCAACCTATATTTTTTAGCATGCTGACATGCATGCAGAAAAGCACACCAACTCTCAAACTGGATAAAAATCAACAACGGATTCAGAAGACTAGAACTGAGCAACAAAGCTCATGAAAGCTTCCTCCCAGCCTCGCCCTTTGGCCATTTTCAGGAGGATACTGATTCATGAATTTGTGTTGCTTGGTATAAAGCTTGTCTTTTTTCTGACAGTAGTTTGGTATTTTATGGTTCAGTATGCTGATACTGATTTTTTTGTTTTATATATATTATATGATTGTTATATGCCTTATACATTTTTATATGGTTTGTATGGCTTATTATTTTATTTTTTTCTTATCAATTGTATTATTTGGACTATTAGTTGGTTTATCCAAAGAACTATATTCCATCCATGATCACCAATCCCACCCTGAGCAGGAACTAACTTGAATTAATGTCAACTAATGTCGGGAAACAACATTTTCCGTGTCAACCATGGCATTTAGATACCCAGGATCAGAATTGATTTGTAGTGTAACATCTTACTTCTCAGTATAACGTCTTTCTATTATTTCCTTTTATTTCAAACTGACATTTATACATAAATATATAAGGTAAAAATTGAGCCAATAGTCGATAATTTATCAGCCGAAAACTATAAAAGGTAGAGTCTCCTAACTCCAGGCATAATGGCTGTTCAGTATAATTTCTTTTCTAAGCTCGTTTTTTTGTCTAACTGTCTTCCTGTTTTAAAACGCACACCATTTCATTTATATTTATTATTTTTTTCTATTCAATTATTGATTAATAATTTAACTAGCTTCTTAATCAACCACCTAAAGCAATCACCCAACTCTAACCCTAAGCTCGCAACAGGCCAAACACGGTCACGTGGCAACCGTATCTTCAGGTAAAGCGAAGAAAGTATAACATATATAACATAAGGACTAACCATTGTAAAAACTTTAACACATTTATCTCCTTTCTTTTCCACACTATAGAAGTTGGACCATTCATTGTATGTTAACCTGTACCTGTACTTGGATTGGAATGTAATTTGGACTTCATAATACCAGCTCATGGTATACCACAGGCCAAGCCTAGACACATGGTAAGTTCACTTTCGACTTCACTTTAAGGCAAGGGCCGTTTGAGTACAGTTCTCCTTAGGACTAACCAACATGATTAAGACTAACTAACCTCTATTCCTCCCCTTTGTACCCCTTGATTCCCTTCGGCCTTATAGAACAAACTCTATAGTTAGGCTACACAATTCATTTCCTTTTATTCTATCGGCTTAGCTCAGTACATTCCCATTGATATATACTATCAGTCCCCCTGATAATTAATAAATACATAAATATGTGATTAAATTAAATTAATAAACAGTGTGTATTAATCGTAAATGGCTGCTAATCATAATCATCCGGTTCCTTCACGATGATCTAATAAACTCTAAAATACACTTCTTAGGGGGTCAGTAAGATTCATAATGGTGAATATAAGACTCGGTAGACACGGGAAGAAAAAGGGACATTAAAGCATGAGTTAACACAGGGAATACTGATAATAAGTAATGGGACCTTCTTCCACTAAGATTCTTACTTCCTCCATGGGATTGGTGGGGGGCTGACTGACTAACAACCAGTCAGCTCTTCCAAGCGACAGCCACACCCTCTCCACCCCATTTACGTCAGTCAACTCCGTATTGTCCAACCACAATTTAGGCTGATGTCAATAACAGCCCATGACAAGGAAGGGCATGGTTTACATATGCCCCTACACGACAACCTCTCCCATTGGTCTTTTTCTTCCCACAAGAAGGCATTTCTCCACCAATCAACCTACCCCTAGGCTAAGGGGCATAACCTATTATTGGCAAATACGTCAGGCTTGTTCTATTTGCCCTTCTATGAGTATGGCAGGAAGGCATCCTCCTATCCCATAGTTATCCTCACTCTCCTATCAGCTTCTCCTACATATCAAAAAGGCGGCGGCACCTCCTAGAATTTTAGAATGGGACATAAGTCTCCCATAGGCCCTTCTCATCTATGGCGCGAATCGCACCCACCAATCTCCTTACTCCTCACGGATGGCAAATTAGTTACCCTTAGTTGCTCGGAGCCTGGTCTAACTGACCAATAGGGACTCACTACAGGTATAGGTAGTCAACTTGAGCCAATAGGCAGAGGAAAATCCCCCCTCCTCCAGTCAGGTTCCCTCCTTGACCTAGTAGCTCCTTGCCCAACATTCGATTAACGCACCCACATACACAAAGTAACCCCCACTCCCTCCAGTCCACTTTAACCAATCAACTGTAAACTGCAGTAGCAACCCACCATTCAGTACTCTGACCTTAGCCTACCGGCTCATCTCTTCCCCACAAAATTCGGGCCTCGTTTCTAGCTGAATTCTTTACACTATAGAGAGTTTAATATTATTATATGTACTATATTCAACTGAACATTATGTTGTTATGAATAAAGAATAAAGTTACACAGCAAAATCATGTTGGTATTACAGAATTACAGTGCTTTTTAAAAAAGTAATAGGGATATTGTTTGCACATAGACAGGGGTCCAGGAAAGTAAATAATGTGGGAAGAAATAGCCAGGGAATTGTTATGGCTAGGCTTGTATAGGCCCTAGGGCTGATAGCCTAGTACCAACCTATGAACCTATGAACATAAGCAATTTACAAGAAGCCAAGATGTCACCTATAAACTCATGCACCAGTTCATACCAGTTTTATGCAACAGTGGTTTATAAATGTTTTAAATTGCTATTCTGTTCTTTATTCAATAAAGCGCTCATCTGCTTAACTACTCCACATCATCATTTTTGACCCTTTCATCGGTTTTGAGTAGTTTTACTTTTACTTATATTTTTTATTATTAGATTTTGAAGAAGTTCTCCAGTTCGATCCTTGGCTGGGGTGCCTTCTGTGCAGAGTCTGCATGTCCTCCCTGTGGTCATGTGGGTTTCCTCTGGGTGCTCCAGTTTCCTCCCACATCCCAAAGATGGGTCTATATTATAACATCGAAGTCTTAAAACTTTGAATGTTATAATATCGAACCCTATGCACTGAACGCTGAAAATAGCAAAGCTGCAGAATATCGAATACTTTCCTAGGGAAAGTATTCGGTGGGCCGTTTTTGCAGCTTTGCTATTTCCTCGACTGTGGAGTGAAGGATACGGACCGGGTTAAGGTAAATGTGCGAATGAAGGTGATTGTGCGATAGGGATCTTAGGGTTAGGGAGTGGGTAAGGTGAGTGTGCGATAGTTAGGAACCTTAGGGTTACGGAGCGGGTAAGGTGAGTGTGCGATAATTACAGACCTTAGGGTTAGGGTTGGGTTAAGGTAAGTGGATAGCTTAGTAGTGTATGTATGGTTTAGTGTAGGGTTTTGTGAAGTGTATGTGTGTGGATTATTTGTTTTGGTGTGTTTGTGTTATGTGTATGTTTGTCAGAACAGCAATTTTTTTCCCTGGGAAAAAATTCGCTATTCTTAGTGTTTGATTTTATGGTCTTTCGATCAAATGGTTTGATATTATAACATTCAAAGTTTTAAGACTTCGATGTTATAATATAGACCCTCCAAAGACATGCTGTAGGTGGATTGGACATTCTAAATTGGCCCTAGGTGTGAGTGCGTGCATGTGTGTGTGCCTTCTGTGGAAGGTTGGGCGCGGGGCTGGCAACTCAACACTGCAAAACTCCACTGCCAATCATGAGCAGACAGGAGATCTGCTGTGGCGACCCCCTAACTGGGAAAAGCTGAAAGAAGAAGAAGAAGATTAGATTTTGATTAGTATTACTGCAACTATTTGGGGATTTTAGCTCTAGATTTGTTATAATTGTCTAAGTTTCGACGTGTGCCCCAGGAACATGGATTACCAAGGGTGCTCTACCTGGTTCAACTACACGTGCATTAACCATTTTTTTGTGTTTAGTCTACACCTGGAAAATATGTGGAAAAAGATAAACTCACATTTGTCCTGAGCAAAAACATCTCCCTCTTTTTTTCTTGGGCATTAGAACTGCCACAGGTAAAATATTTTGATTTGTTAGCTAGAATATGGCCTCTTACTGATAGCTTCAGCATCTAAAAGAAACAGCACAAGAAGTCAAACCATCTTCAATAACATTTGCCATTTCATCACCCTTCGCCAAACGGTATGAACACCACTGCAAAACCCTTGAAAAAAAGCTAAATGGCTTACCTTTTACATATCTATCAATCTGCTTGTTTTATATTATAGCATGCCCTGACCATAAATGCACTAACAACATTAATTTCTGAATGCTGGTAGTGCAGTATTGACCGATAGATGTCCCAGTCATGACCCTAACACCTTTTTACTCCCTTCTTCTCACCCTAACTATGCCTCTGACTTAGATCACAACTGTTCAAATTAATTCAATGGCCAATCACTCTCTCCTTTAGCTGCAAAGATCCTAAAATAGTATATTCAAGTAATCTGAGGAGTTATGACCACTCTGGACTCCTCCTTCTAACTCCTTAAATCGGGTTTCATGCTATTGACCACTACTTCTCTATTCTAGGGATTAAACTCAGGAAATCTCATTCACCCCTACCTTAAAGACTCTTCCTTATACAATAAATAGTTACATCTAAAAGCATATCTAATAAGGACATTGCTGTTACCTTTTTGCAGGACATATAACCTAATCTTTACCACTCTTAGTTTTACCTTCATTCACTCACTCTACTTCCTTTACTTCTCTAATACTTTGCATGTTTGTATTTCCTACTAGCAGCAAGGGATCACATACTTTTGTATGTACTGCATATAAATGTTTCTACTGTTGTTGCTTGTTTTCTTTGTAATCATTTTTCATGACTTATGTTGCATCAAAGATTATTTTCCTTTACATACTAGGCCAAGTGTTCTCCCCTAGTTATCAATATCAAGTAAATAAATAAAAAAATAAGTAATTTGTCATTTTACAGTCATATTTGATAAGATGCAGATTTTACTGTATGTTTCCCATATTTAAAATAATCTGTTAAGTGTGGTCTTTGTATTCTTGACTTTTTCACCGCTTCTGTTGAAAAATAGATAGTTGCATCTGCCCTAGGTTTCACACCTTATATATTCTTTAAGATTGTGCTCCATTGTTACACACTTACCATCTTGGACCACTTGCACACCATAAAAAGTTTCTGTCATGCAGCCTGCCTTAGTTATAGCCTAAAGGACTGGGGTTCAGTTAGCAGCCATGGCTCTGGAGCAGCCTAAGAGGGAGGGGGAGTAGTGAAAGGGTGTGGCCACTCATTTGCCTTGTGGGAGAAAGGAAAGTTGGGTGTTATCTGAGGCACATGGAATGGTGTGATTTCTTATTTCAGGATTGGGAAAACCACCACTTGTGTTTCATGGGGAGGGGCAAGCTACTGAGAGGTCAGGTCTCTTGCAGAAGTGAGGGAATGCTCCTTGCTGCAGCTCATTGTATGTTCCCTCCTTGAAGCTTTGCCAAGGGTGCACAAAGCTAGGGCAACACCAGAAAATCTCAAATAACCCCTCAAGGCTGACTGAATAATGTGTCTTTCTGCTCATCTCTCACCCCATTGATGGGTAAGAGATGGTCTGATTGGTGATGATTAATAATGGGGGCAAAGGAGAAAAAAATTCACTCATGCCCCTATTCTTTCTTCTATTTTTCCTGTTTTCAAAACTATATAACTATGGCGTTTTATATATATATATATATATATATATATATATATATATATATATATATATATATATAGAGAGAGAGAGAGAGAGATGTGTGTGTGTGTGTGTGTGTGTGTGTGTGTGTGTTTTTTTTGGCATCTGATGCATACTTGCCCCACTTCTTTGCCATTCTGTTAAGTGCCCCAGGGGTTATTGAGAAGTACACAGTGTACAGTAGGAGGGGTATTTCCAGCTGTATATGAGAATGTCTGTACTAGTGATGCCTCTTGCTGTGTTTCCTGTTATCTTGCCAACCATCCTTGCTGCTTTTTCATATTTCTTACTTACTTCCCTGTCATGTGATGTGTCTGTCTCATTTACCTACCACTTGCTTTACTTTTACTACCTCCCATGCAGTTGTATACTATTTTCCTGGATTTCTGCTCTCCACTAACACTGTTCTATAACTTTTGCATTTTTGAGAAATTGTAGCTGCAATGTACTTATTTTTGCATTAAATTTGAGGTACCATATTTTTGACCATTCCTTCAGTTTTCTCGTCTGTTTTTATCCTTTGGGTACATCCATCTTGTTTAGCATCACTGTGCCAACATCAGAAATTCTGTACTTTTCCTTTAATATATTCTGTAATGCTGTTTATATTCATATCAAAAGGACTAGCCCTAGTAATGACTCTTAAAGCTCACTGGTGATCATTCTTTATCTGAGCAAGCTTCATTCACTATTCCTTCCATTTTCTAATCTTTCATGTAGCCTTCCTAAAACATACTTGTTTTTCAACAATTGTGTCTAAGTCTTCACGGCTTCAAGGACTTAAACACACCAGGCTTGTGTGACAACAGCTGCTTCACTGCCTTAGTAATGCTGTTTATCCATCTTACCTTCTGCTGCACCTTTTTCTTTTGCCTTTGATTTTTCTCAGGATCAGTCTTTTCTAGAGAATCCTGTTTTTGTATTATGTGGCCAAGATATATGAATTTTAACTTCACTGCCAAACCTTTCGTTTTATTTATTTGTATTTGTTTTGTGGCATAGAGCATTAATCTTCATTGACTTTTTTCAGGCTGAGTCCAAGAGTGGTATTTGGTTAAGTGACTTTCTCAGTGTCACGCAGTTAGGCAATGGAAGCTGAGGGAATTGAACTTTGCACCACTGGAACACAGGCAGGGCCGGCCTTAGGCATAGGCAAACTAGGCCACCGCCTAGGGCGCCATACAGGCCGGCCTCAAAAGAGCGAAATTTAATGGTTTCAGTGTTTCACATTTCTTTACTTTCACCACCCCCTGCCCGTATTGTAGGCTAGCAATTGCACCCTCCCCCCATTTCATAGCAGAAAGCACAAACTTCCATTCCATCCACAGTACATAGCACAGCCCCCTAACTAAGCTGTACTATACTATGTTCTCCATTCCCTCCCCCTGCATTTATGTGCTGAATGTGAGTGGCTGCTCTTGTTAAGCATTATTTAAAGCATCCAATCAGTGATGCTTTTGTACCACTGACATCCCGGCTACTGCTCCAATTGAGTGTATATAACCAGGTCACACCTGCCTCTCATTCCTTTCTTCATTGACAACGAGAAAGAGAGAGGCAGGCACATCTATTGATTATATCGTTACTTCCAGGTTATCACTGGACATGAGTGACTCATCGGAGGTATGCCTGGTTCTCTGCAGCTCCACACAGGCTACACAAATGGCACGGTTTTGGGCTTTTTGTTTTGTGCCTCCTGCCCTCTCTTCACGTTGCTTGGTTTATTTATTGCTTTTGCTGCTCTTGACTAAGGTAAGTTGGGGTCCGGGGAATAATTTCTAATCTGCAATTAATTTATGGGTTCGATGATCAATCTATAAAGTAGACTGCAGTAGAGTAGAGGAGTTTTTATTTTGGGAGAAATGTGTCCCTCATTGGCCTCACCCAGGCTCAGCCAGCAACAGGTTGAGTGCTGTAAACAGCACCATTTCCGCCTAGCAAACATGGCATGCATCAGCTTCCCAGACAGACCGGCAGCAGAAAGTCATAAAAATAGAAGGGCTTGCTGCATGAACACAATTTTGGGTGCTTTAATTACTTACTACACCCCTAGAAACTGCAGAACTGCTGATCTCTCAAGACATCACCGACTTAGAAAATGAATGGTTCATATCCCACCACAACTTTTTTCTATTTAAAATAGTTCCAGGAACTTCTGATTTTCATTTGGTAGCTTTACGCCTACGGGATCTTTTAGTGGTTGGGTCTAGATTGGTTCAAAGGTTACAGGCTAAAGGTTGGAAAACAAAGATGGCAGCAGATTGGAAAGCGTTGCATTGCTGAAGAATGGAAGCAGCTAGGTACTGAGCAACTGTTATTTTGTGTGCTGTTTGTTGAGAGGTAATGAGTGTGTAATATGTGTATCTTTATAGATGTGTGTGTGTAAATATACGTTTTGTCTATACTTTTTTGGGGGGGCATTTTAATTAAAAGGGTTGGGATTTTTGAAAAAAGGGGTGCTAGCATGATCACGTTGTTACCTATCCATTTTCTACTGTATCAAGTAAAAGTGAGCATTACTGTGTTATCTATTTTCTTGTGTCTGATGTCCATTATCATTAGGGTCACTGCAAAAATATCCCAAACAACAAACTAAAACAATAAATAAGAAGGTCACTGAAAAACCAATCAGTAAAAACAAAATGAAAACTCCAGCAAAGCTAGACCTTCCACTGAATGACCTCCCAAACCTCTTGTATCAGAGGCACATGGGATATATGCAGATGATCCATATGAACATCAGGTGTTTCAGCTAATTGGCAATTCTGAATGTCCATGACTTGTTAGGAACATCAGTTGGGTATAACAGCCCTGTGTTTCTAATGCTTAGTCAAACACTCTGCTTGTGCTGTGCTGATGAGGTCATAACAAGGCCGAAATATGCATATCCACAGCTAGTCGGGTTTGGCTTTCTTGGCCTGAAATTGTCCAGTAAAGCAACAAAACAAGTCATGGACAGCTGCAAGACAGGGACAGTGAAATGCTTCAAGAGGCAGATTTATCTGAGGTGCCGAGCAGTCGTTCCAGACAACGTGAGAGTGACAGTTCCTGCTAGAGTCCCTGAGATACTTACTGTATGGTAGAAGTTGAGAATACTGGTACTGGATGTGCAGATAATGAATATGAGTCAGAGGTGTATGCTAATGGCTCTGACCTTGCAGGTGGCAATGCTGAGTGTGACAGAGAGTGTGGAGCTCAGTCAGTGTCTGGGGCATCCTTTGACTCTATTCCTGTGTGTTCAGAGCTAGGACCAAGTCATGTATCTGACCAGGTAGTAGATGTTTATGAGGAGGAATATAAGGAAGTAGGTCCAGTAACACATAAGGAAGTAGATAGTGACCCTGCTAAATGGCCATATCCCATGGATGATAAAGTTTGCTGTCTGTTAAATGCTGCAGGGCCTGTTCAGATAATGAAACACAGTTTCCCCTATGATGATGAGCATAGAAGATTCAACTCCATGTTTTATAATAAAAGACTTACAAATGACGAGACAGTCAGAAGGTCTTGCTTGGTGTATTCAGAAAGTAGTGACTTAGTATTTTGTTTTTGTTGAAAACTCTTCAGCAGTACTCATGTAGTCGCCCTGTCTAGTACAGGAACACGTGACTGGAAAAATTAGGGACAAAAGCTGATAGAACATGAACGGTCAGTGAAACATAAAGAAGCTGCTGCTAAGTGGAGTGACTTGCATTTGAGGCTTAAAAATAGCTCTACCATTGATCATCACCATGAGAATTTGATAAAGTCTGAGAAATACTGGAGAAATGTTCTGGAAAGACTACTTGCAATTTGTCAGCACTTGTCCCAACATAACTTGGCATTTAGGGGTAGTGAAGATCGTCTCCTTACAAGTGGCAATGGCACCTTCCTTGGGTTAGTGCAGCTGTTGGGCGAGTTTGATCCAGTAGTACAAGAACATCTGCGTCGTATCAGGAATGCTGAGATCCATGATCACTACTTGGGGAAAAAACATTCAAAATGAGCTGATAATGTTAATGTCCAAGTCTGTCAGAGACAGTATTTTGCAAAAGATAACAGATGCAAAGTACTACTCCATTATATTGGACTGTACACCTGACTGCAGTCATCAGGAACAGATGTCACTGACTGTCCGTATTGCTGAATGCAATGAAACTGGAAGTAAAGGAATACTTTTTGTCCTTCATCCAGGTTACGGAGACCACTGATGGTTTTCTCACTGACATTGTGGTAAATGAACTTAAAAGTTTGGGAATTCCACTAGAGAACTGCAGGGGCCAGGGTTATAATAATGGCTCTAATATAAAGGGAAAACATTCTGGTGTTCAGGCAAGAATCTTGTCTTTAAAGGGACAATCCCAGGGTTTAAAATTCGGGTCCATACTAAAGCTGATCAAAGTAACGCCCACTTTGCCACGTAACTCACATTCCCACCCACAGTATCATTTTTCTTTGAAATGTCCGGTATACCTTCAAATCCAGTCCTGTTTTGGCTCCCACTGTCACCTACAATTGAATTTTACGTTCCCATCTGAAGCGGACTTTTAACACTTTTCTGCATTACTGTTTCTCTAGCATATTATACAGTATTTAACCTGTATCCCCCTCATTATTTTAGGCTTGGTCCACATGACTTGAGCTCAACGGCTGAGAAGTATGCCATGGAGTTCTAGAGTTCCTCCTGCTTAGCGATTACTCCTGATAATTGTTTAGTTTTTAGAATGATCGTTCAATGTGATTCATTTCTGCAGTAACCACAATGAATGATCGTTCTAAAAAGGAAACTTACGGTCAGGAGTAGTGGGTAAGTCCGATAACTAAATCACCTGTCACTATTTTTCTTCCTTGCCTCCCACACACTTATTTTACTCTGTGTCCAGATTGCTTGCACTAAGAAGATGAGAGGTATGGCATGAAGTCCTTGTTATAAGTGGTTACCAACTCATCCATATATTGAAATGGTATTTTTTACAGCCATCGTTCATTGTGGTTTGTTTATGTAGTAACCACAATAAACGATCGTTCCAAAAAGTAATGTTTTAGTGTATGTATGTAACTAAAACATATGTCCCTATTTTTGGTCCATATTCACTGAAAAGCTTATGCCACACATTCATTGTTAATATTGTAACTGATAGGTTAAAACAATGTCGAATTGTGTCAATGATCATATTATCCCCACGAGCTTCTAGTTTTTGCTTTATTAAGCGCTAATCATACAAGAAATAAGAAGGACACTGCTGCAAAGGATGTATTTATATTTGTATGTGTTTACTAATTTTCGTGTCTTGCATTTTAAATGCTTTATTTAAATTACTGGTCTATGAAAGGCACTTCGCTTGTTAGGCAGCAGCCTGCATTTCAAGGCTTGGGTGTTTGTGTAAATCCCCAGCAATTTGGTGTTTTAAATATGGCATTTTAGAGATCTGGCCTTTGATCTACAGTAAAGTTGTCAAAAACACGATTCTACGTGATCAGTGCATGTACAATCAGTCGAAACCAAGTTGCTTCCACGTCCTGACTTAAACGTTTTGAGTTGCTTGCTTTGAAGTAATCACTAACGATTTTTTTATTGCGTGTATGTTTGAGAATAATTCAGTTGCTTGCCATTGCTTAATGACTGAAGTCCGTATTGTACTTGCTTACCACAAATCATCACTTCAGGCGACATCAGTATCTGAAGTACATACCACGACTATATGGTGAAGCATTCATACATTTGAATGTGTTGTGACTGCAGGAAAGCAAACTGTCAGCCTTACAGTGTTTAGCATTTTTAACAACATGCAGTTCAGTCGTGTATTCAAAAGAGCATATGTCTTTTTAGCAATATATGTCGCCATAATTCTAAACCACCTAACAGTTTTTTTTTTCATTTTTTGTGCCTTGAGACTCTTAAATTTTAGTTTTAAAATACAACCATTGCAATAATATAACAGTAACATTAAAGATTAACTATTTATACTTCAGGTTGGTAACAACAGGCTGTCATACCCGTGTTATAAAAAGGGTCTATATTAGATACTATATATATATATATATATATATATATATATATATTTATATATTTATAGGTAAAAACAAACGATAATACAAAAACGGAGAAAATGTAAGCTTCATTACATGGACATGGATAGTAAGATACAAGTATTTAAAATGTTGTTGGTCCCCTTAGTCTTATACACAGGTCAGGCATCCTGGATCCTTGGTAATCTGTCTGGGTTGGTAGAAGGATTTTATAACAGCCATAAAGACATGGTGGTTGCAGGAGAATTCATGGCATACAAAAGTGCCCAGGTCTCTATTAACTGCACTAACATTGAGGGGTTACCTTCTGTGTGGCAGGTATCAGGGTGCTTTATTTTCCAAATGACGCAATAGTGCAATTTTTGCATTACTGTTACCCCATAGTCCTGACATGATGTGTTTATACATAACATACCGTCTTGAATGATCCTTGGGTCCACCAGAGAGTTTATGATAACTTTAAGTTTGCAGTCATCTGTGAAGCTGATAAGCCAAACACCCATGACATTAGTGTGGACATCAGATAAACAGATGCCGAGTCAGAGCAGGCTAAGCACAAAGTCCTGTGCGACTCCAGAAGTAATGAGTCTTTTGGTGGAGACAGTGCCCCTGGACTTGAGTTAATGGATTTTGTCTGGGCACTAGTTAGATCTATAGCAGGTAACATATGGATTTTCTTTCAGTTTGATTAGTTTGTCAATATTACTGAGTGTGGGATATTATCACAGGCCTTGCCCAGATCAATGTTTGCTTTATGTAGGGTTTTGTTCTTATCTAAAGCCTTAGTGACGTTTTAAATGAAGCTCACTGGTGTAGGTAGGCAGATCCACATTTCACAAACCTAAACTGACGTGGGCTGAAAGATTTTTAGGTTGTCAATGTCTTTGTTTTTAAAGTCTATAGTGATGTTTCACAATCTTTCAGAGAAGTCTAGTCAAGCTAATTAATCTATACTTGCTAGCATTAGTTGTGTTACCACCTTTAAGAAGGACAACCAGTGCTTGTCCTACCTCTCAACTCCTTAACGCAAGAAATCTGGACGAAGCCTAAAATAATGTGGGGACAAAGGCCAAAAAATAGGGACAGATTGTTCTTGTTCATTTAGAAAGCAGTTAGAATAACAGGATTTGTGTTAACATGCATTTTCTGAAGGATATGAAGTCTAAACTCAAATATATGTCATTATTTAGTAATTTCATGCCTCCGTAATTTACCAGAAAACCACAGATTGTATGAGGAACAGACCAAATATTTGA